>NC_142769.1:4097500-4259857 GCF_988280905.1 Pimephales promelas | reverse complement strand
TTTGGAGTTCTGCAGCAATGTAGAGTCACATATTTTTTTACTTACGCCGTGTGTCCACCAAAGCGTTTTTCCACGCGCCTGGCGTATGTTTTCAATTGTTTACGTCCGCGACTAACTTCGACTTGACAGAGACGCGAGTGTTGCGTGTTACTTGAGCAAACAGGTGAGCAAATCAATGTATGTAAAACTAATCAATGTTTTAGTAGTTCAACATGATGAAAAGTTAGAATATGATCTGTATGTTAACCTAGCTTAGTCTCACACAGCCAAAAAACAACCTAACTAACATTCAACACACACAAATGCCGTTTAGTGTGATAGCGTAACGTTAACCGTTAGCGCAAATGAAGCCCCAGACAGCAAACTGACATTGAATCAACGTGGAAACGACGTCTCTCATGACATTGAAACAACGTTGATTTTGCTCATCGAATTAACGTTGAACCAACGTCAGACGCGGCATTCTTCAAAGCTAAATGAAAATCGAAAATTGGTTTGCTTTCATAACGTTGAAACAACGCGTTGATTTCAAGTTGATTTTCCGTTAGTTTTGAAAGAATGACCCGTCTGACGTTGGTTCAACGTTAATTCGATTAGCAAAACAATGTCAGATCAACGTTGTTTCGATGTCATATTTCCACGTTGATTCAATGTCAGTTTGCTATCTGGGGCAGCGCTGCGTTACCTCAAGTTTAATTCCTCTAATAATCAGACCTGTGCGAGCAATTCAGCACTTGTGTGTAGTTCGGTAGAATTAAATGTCCTTATTTCTTTATATCCGCGGACTCGTGTTGCGTGTGGCGCTGGTATTTACGTCTAGCAATCGCACCCTGCTTCATACTACAGTCATGTTAAAAACATCACTGTATTCACTCATCCATAAAAAATACATCAGCTTGACGACAAGATCCATACGTCATTAATATACGCCTTTGTTATTGTAAGAAGTTAGCGACCCCTGGTGGCGAAACAATCTTGCATATTGTACTTTTAACCTTTACTGTTAATTTCTGCTGGAAACTGCAGTGAAATATATGTATAGGTACGTTTTTGGAGTTCTGCAGCAATGTAGTCACATATTTTTTACTTACACCGTGTGTCCACCAAAGCGTTTTTCCACCCGCCTGGCGTATGTTTTCAATTGTTTTCAATGGGAGCGCCGCGTTTTTTAAACGCCATGAGCGTACCGAGGTGCTGAGCGTTTTTTTCAAGCTGAAGCGCCGAGCGCCCAACTTTTTTACTGGTCGCTGGGAGTTGAAAAATGTTCAACTTTGGATAAAACGCAGCGCTCTTCACTGTCACTTTTTACCCAGCCGTCCAATCACAGTGGAGGAGGGCGGGACTAATACCACACCGACCAACTGTCACAACATTCAAACTGCTGCGGATATTCTGTATCATAGCAACGGAAAAAAACGCTGTGCTGCCAAAACGCTCTCAAGCGCCCACATAGACATATACACTAGACCTCACCTTGGATACGGCAGTTCATTGGAACGAATGCGTCAATAGAGCCGCCATCTTGAAACAGGGGAGCCCCTCCACTTTAATGCATCAGCGTCAATGTAGTAGACACAGGTCTAACGCAAATAAAATCACCATAAATCATCATGAATGCGATTTTTCTTGTTTTTTTGGTTTGTTCCAACGGGCAGACATGTATTTATCATTGATTCCAGAAAGAAAAAAAATATATATATATTTTAGGGCTGTGCAAAAATTAATTGCGATTAATCGCATCCAAAATAAAAGTCTGTGTTTACATAATATATTTGTGTGTGCTGTATATAATTATTTTGTATAAATAAATACTTATGCATGCATGTATATATTTAAGAATTATTTGCGCTTAAATTCTGTATATATATAAAAATACATAATCTATATTATATAAATATAAATATTTTATATATGAATAACACATTTTCTTAAATATATACATTCATGTATACAGACTTTTATTTTGGATGCGATTAATCGCAATTAATTTTTGCACAGCCCTAATATATTTTTTTAAAACATTCTTCCTAGTTCATATTTCATCCGTGAACATCATACGCTGCAATAAAAGTCCGCCACCATCAATGAATTCGAAGTAAAGGCAGAGATAGCAGCTTTACCTAGCTACTTCCTATGACAAGACCCCTGTTCCAAGATGGCGGCGGTTTTGATGCATGCTTAGAACCCCCAGGTGAGGTCTAGTGCATATGTCTATGAAGCGCCCAAAGCACGGCGCCTAGCGTTTTCAGCTGGCTAAAAACGCTTTGGTGGACACACAGCCTTACGCCTGGGTTGGGTTTATAGGATGTAGGCGGCTCCCCATGTACTGGAACAGAACCCGTGTCTTATAGCTCAAACTAAAGAAACTAAAACTTCGCAAACTCCTATGATCCAGTAACTTCGAACCGTTCAGTTAGCGTTTCAGGTCAAGCATCTGGCAATGGAAGAGAGGAATGCTCTCTCTCCCTGTGGTCAGCAGGAATGTGAGGATGCTTACAGCCAAGTGTGTGTGTTGTACTGGCACGTTCTCATTACAAAACCAACCATGTGAAGAGAGACCTGCCTACGCCAACAATCTCTCCATCCAGCCAGAACGCATATCATGCAAGTCCTGGGAGATTGTGGATAAGCCTCATTCCACTGGTCATGTACCTGTTTGGGAGCATTTGGGTGTCCATTTGATTGAAGAATGTCTGTTTGTTTTCTTACAGTAAAGGATGTTGTGCTACTGCTGGTGTCGGACTGAAAATCATGTAGATTTGAGAGTTTATTGAAGTGATCCTCTTTGGTTAAAGGAATAGCTGACCCAAAAATGTAAATGATGTCATCATTTACTCATCCTAATTCTGCTCCAAACTTGTATGACTTTCTTTTTTCCAAGGATCACAAAAACTTTCCTTTTCCAGGAAAGCATTCTTCTTTAATTTGGGCTTTCAAGCTCCACAAATGATAATACCAAAAATAGCAAAATTTGTGAATAAAACAAAGATAATTGGAGTATGTTTTACTAGAAAATTCTACTTTAGTCTTTCTACTTCAAAATCAAGTTGGTAACACTTTTTTTCCCCAATTTTCACTATTAACTAGTTGGATATTAGCTGTTTATTAGTACTTATAAAGCACAAATTAATGCCTTATTCTTCATGACCTTGTCCTACATTTCTAATCCTAACCAATAACTATTAATTAGGAGTTTATTGAGGTCAAAAGTCATAGTTAACAGTGAGTTAACTTCACTGAAAATCTCAAATCTCATTTGAACATCCACATATTGAACTAGTATTATTAAGACGCGAGATATTTCTTCTATGGGAGAAAGACGTTACAAAGGTTTGAATCAACAATATGAGTAAATAATGATAGCATTTTCATTTTTGGGTGAATGTTTCACGTTCACTTCATGACAAACACTCACCATTTGTGAGATATTCTTTGCTTCTCCTTGCATGTTTATGCCATAAATAATTTCTGGTTTTGATTTACAGCTTTAAAAAGGCACACGGGAAGAGTGAAATGAAATAGTATGTTAAAAGGGAAGTTGGAAGGAAGTATGTTGAAGGTGAAATCACATCTTTACCTTAATGAGAAAGCAGAGGAGAAGGTAAAGAAAAGATGGAGAGGAGCAGAGCATTCTGGGATGGGGTGAAATATTATGGAGTTAGAACGATGAGGATGGACAGCGGAAGAACTGGTCTGTTAAGAGCAGAGATGGAGATATTAGACAGGAGCTGATGCCTTTGATGGTGTGTTTTACAGAACAGCATTTTAAAGCGCTCTAATATTATTAAAGGATCAATAAGTAATTTTTGCTCACTGGCCTTGGACTTTATACTGACACTTACTGGATGCAGTCATTGATGCCATTGTAAATGAATTTCCTATTCACAGGCACATTTGGGATCTGATATGACAGACTGTAGAGTTATTGGACATTAAGGCCGTGTGTCCACCAAAGCGTTTTTCCACGCGCCTGGCATATGTTTTCAATTGTTTTCAATGGGAGCGCCGCGTTTTTTTAAACGCCATGAGCGTACCGAGGCGCTGAGCGTTTTTTTCACGCTGAAGCGCCGAGCGCCCGCCGTTTTTTACTGGTCGCTGGGAGTTGAAAAATGTTCAACTTTGGATAAAACGCAGCGCTCATCACTGTCACTTTTTACCCAGCCGTCCAATCACAGTGGAGGAGGGGCGGGACTAATACCACACCGACCAACTGTCACAACATTCAAACTGCAGCGGATATTCTGTATCATAGCAACGAAACGTCTCAACGGAAAAAAACGCTGCACTGCAAAAACGCTCTCAAGCGCTCAAAGCACGGCGTCTTCAGCAGAGCGTAGCGTTTTTAGCTGGATAAAAACGCTTTGGTGGACACACGGTCTAATGCTTATACAAAGTGGAAATGCCACTATACCTCAAGTGTGTATTAGTTTTCAACAGGGACGTGCACAGGGGGGTTGCTCAGGTTGCCCGGGCAACTGCCCATATGCCCTTCTCGACTCAGGTTGCCCTTCCGAGGAAAAAAAAAATCGTACAATGGAGAATTTCACGTAGGCCTAGACAAAAAAATTATATAAAAATCGCAAAGCCTCATTCACTTCCATTCGGGCACTGAAAGTGAAAGTCAAACTGTTTACGTAGCTGCAGTGCCGCACGCGACCATAGACTGCACGCGACCGGTGTGTATGGTAAGGCACCGCAAATTACTCAGGCCGCGCCTCCATCTCGTGTCGCGCACTAATTAATGTGTACGAAGTCCATGACAAAATGAAGCGAAACTATCCTTCTCGTCACGAAAAGAGGAAGAAGAAAAACATGAGAGTGAATTGCGGGAACAGCAGTCAGGTAAACATGTGTTCTCTCCTCTCTAGTTTGATGTCAGCAAAGTTTGATGGTTTTTGGTCTTGCTAACCTATCTGGGCAGGCAGTGCATCTCTTGCATCACTTTTTGCCTGACAAAAGTGAGAGTAAAATACCATTATTTATTACGTTTTGTTTTTGATAAACGACAAAGTGCAACAACAGTGTTTGTTTACTGCAGCTCGGAAAACATAACCGCGTCGCGTGTGTTGCGTTCATATGCGCGTGCACGAAATGAAACTCGCATTTTTCAAGCAGAAATGTGGAGACCAGAAAAACTGTACAATATGTGAATGATGGCACTCCCAATCAAAGTACACATTATAAAGACACTGATTATCTAGTCTCAGTTTAGTTAAAAACTCTAAACAACTGCACTAATTATGCAAGATAGAAACCAATGTATTGGCAATTTGACATTGATTGACTATTGATTTATAGGCTATATTGAATTTAAAATGATGATTAGCTGGACATTCTGGTCAATATGAATGCAAATCCCTCAGTAAATAACAATAAATCAAGATTTGCTTCAACATGCATAAAAAAAATAAATAAATAAAAATCATAGGCTACTGATTCCGAAAATACCCTGGCTGTAGAGTGAATCAAAATTAATCCCAAAAGCCAAAGTTCAGGGTTGTACTTTATTATTTTCTTCTTATTTATGTTTACGTTAATATTCACTTGTTATCTTAACATTCTATAAAAATGCTTTATTCAGTAAATATTGTTTGTTTGAACCTCATTCTGTTCTATATTGTTGTACTTGTTCTTTGACTGTTTTGTTTAAAGGAGGGAGGATTGTATAGGCGGTATTGAGTGGCAATGGCAAATGGTTTACATGGCTCACGGCATCACAGATCAGGTAGAGGGCCCCTTAGCAAAATTTTGCTTAGGGCCCCAGGGGGAGGTCATGATTGGCAAAAAAGGATTGTATTTTTTCCCGAAATTTAAGCGTTTTTTATTTTTTCGAGTTTTTCCATTCAATCCAGATTATTTCTTTTCGAATAAATAAATAAATAATAATAATTTAAAAAAACAATAAACAACAATATGAGGAACTCTTTTGCTCATTTGTCTCATCTCTGACATTTTGCAATCTTTATAAATAATAATAAGACCATAAGATGAGGCATTGCGTTTGGACATAAACACGGCCAGATAAGGCAATTTGGAAGGTGACAAATTCAACTGAATATATTCCTTCATATAGCCCGTGAGGGGGGAGGAGGAGGGGGGGGGGGGTGCCCTTTTTTCAGGTCAGAGCAACTGCCCCTCAAAATTCCTGTGCACGTCCCTGGTTTTCAATAATTTAATCGTCTGGGGCCAGTTGTTCAAAACATTTAATCTGGATCAAAATGATCCGGATTTGGAAATCCCATTTTTTCCTATCCAGGATCAGGTAACCCGTCTTACTTTTATGCCAGTTTTTCAAAGCAACATTGGACTGGATCACCCTGATTTTCAAGATTACCAAATCCGGATTACCAGTGCTCTAAATGGGACAACATATCACAATGTGGGCTACCAGCTATGTAAAGAACGGAAGAGCCAACATGGGGTCACTGTAAGTGTTTCTTATTTTGAGACAAAACACAAATGGGGACAAGATCATTTTTATTTTATTTTTACTTTACTATACTAAATAGCTTAATTGTTAGCCTATTCCTACTTTATCACTGTTACATCGGTTACACAAGTCAAGAGCAAAATATAAATAAAAGTATATACACTAAATTATACAAATGTATTTGACCAATTTTAAAGTTTTACTACATTTTCTTCCTGAAATCCACCTTAAAATCCTACCCCCTGTTGGGATCAGGATAATCCTCTTTTTTGGATCAAAGTAATCCAAATCCCACTGACAAGTTTTGAACAACACAAACTGAAGGTTTGATCCAGATTAAAACTAGGATTGTATTCCCTGATCTAATCTGATTTCAGATTCCTTCTTTCGCTTTTGAACAACCCATTTTCCAAAACCAAAATAACCAAAATCCGATCAGCTTACCTTTGAACAACTGGCCCCTGGAGTCATATATTACCCTGGCTGACACACATATGTGATATACATATATCTATCTCTATCTCAAGACATTTTTGACAACATTTGTTTGGCATGGTAACGGATATGACTATGTTGGTATATTTGGTCTTTGGCGAACTATATCTGCTACAATATAGCGTACATGAATTACACGTAACAGATCTATAGTTTCTAAGTTTCTAAAAGCGCGCTGCAACAACTACAGCAAATGCTGGCCAAGCAGTGAGCTCATTGGCTACTGATACAGCAGGAACCAATCAGCTGTGGCCTATAGAGAACGTGATTGCAAGGAGATTGAGTTAAGTTATCAAGAGTTTAGTATGTCTAGAATTCACTAATGTGTAGAACTTCCCAATACAGACCAATTAAGTATTTTAAACTGCATATTTTTTACAGTGGAAAAATATACTTGCCATACCTTGAAATAAGAGACTGTCTATATAACATGCTGGTTTAGCTACCCAAACGCCTTTCATTTGTAAAGAACAGGACCTTTTAGACAGTGCCATAATACCTTATCATGGACTTTAAAGTTTCTGTTTTCCTTAGACTGGGGGATCTCTGTTTCGTTCCGATGGCTAAAATGAGACGTTCTGCCACTGCTTAACTGTAACCACAAATTAAAGCCCATTCAATATGTCATAAAGCTGCACTCCAAACATACAATAATGATATCTAACCTACAATTAATCAGATTGACTAAGCTGGTTACCTCCAGCATGCCAGATGTCAAAACACTTGTAAATCTCTCTCTACTATAATTATGTTTCCTAACTTAGCTGAGCGATGAGGAAACACTCACCAGATGGGAGAGACTCCCTGTTTCTCCCTGTTTAAAATCCTGCATGTGTAACGGTTTGGGTCTAGACATCTTAACCAAATGGATGTCGATGGAGGAGGAGAAAAGGAAAGAATTAGACTCAGTTTGCATGCACAATTACCTGCCGAGAGGGACAGGAGGGAGTGAGGGGATGAGGACAGGAAGTAGCAGTGCATTGTGGGAGACACAATTCATGAAGAGAAAGAGAGAGAGCAATTTGGATTAGTAGCAGAATGGATGGGTTGAGGAAGATCGCTCTCTACATTCTCTAGATTTTGGTTTCCTTTCATAGAGGTGTCTGGTTTTTCTTTACAACCGGACAAATCAGACCTGCTTTGCCTCAACTAAAATCATGAAGCAAATATTCTCCTGTATCCACCTTATTCTGCTCTAAACAATGCGCGCTGCCATGGCGACGACTCCGGTTGTCAACTTCCGGTTCCAGTCTGGTCTATGCTTTTTTGCCATGTGCTTTAGATTGTGTCAAAAAACATTCATCAAATGTGATCTGATCACGTTATTTTTTATTAAATCACAGATAAAACCAAAATGAACGTTTTTCTTTGCTTCATAACTTCCAAAGGATAGCTGATGCATGACTGCACGATCTCCCTAATCCAGCAATGAACATCCGACAGTTTCTATCACCCCGACTGCTGCAGAATAACAGGACTATACAACCCGATCTCACGGGAATTCGTACGAATTTTACGAGGTGGCTAATTCGTAACAATTCGTACGACCTCACTCGTACGAATTAGTACGATTTTGCTAAATCGTACATATTTTACAAACTAAACAAATTCGCAGTGTTGGGGAAGCTACTCTGAAACTGTAGTTTGACAAGCTACAAGCTACTCGTAAGTTAAAGTAGTTAAACTACAGTCAAGCTACTCTTTTAGAAAAGTAGTTAGCTACACTACAAGTTACTATCAAAAAGTAGCTAGCTACATTGAAACTACTTTTGCTTTTCTGAACAACGTATATTATTAATAACTGAATAAGTGTCTAAGGAAGGACAGAAGGGGACAACAATACTTTTTGAAATCATAATTTTATTGCATTGTTTTAAACAGTAACATTAAACTAAACATTGTTTAAAACAATGCAATAAAATTATGATCTCAAAAAGTATTGTTTTATTACACACAACACCCAAATATCTCAGAATGTTTGTCAAAAGTGCAAAATTGCAACAAATAGCCAACAACATTGCAAGAACAAAATATACATCCAACGTAAATTGCATGTAGAACATTTTCTCATAAAACTTGGACAAATAATGCCATGGGTAATTAACTTTAGTTGTTTCTCCATCCTCCAAATCTGCCGTCACGTCTTGCTCCATCATCATGTGTGTGTCAACACACTTCTGTACGTCAGTGAACCGTTAGCCGCAAGATGCGTGATCAAACAACAGGTGGCGGTAATGGCAAAAGAAATATGAGTTTGCAATCTAACAAGAAGAAGAATATAGCATCTCGCTGATTCGCGCAGGCTCGACAAACACAATGTAGCTCTTGCTCGAGCTACACCGCTACTTGCTGCAAAAAGTAGTTAGCTACTGGAAAAGCTACACTGTTTAAAAAGCAACTGAGCTACAGCCAAGCTACTGAAAAATGTAGTTAAGTTAGTAGCTTCGCTACTTGTAGTTAACTACTCCCCAACACTGCAAATTCGTATGAATGACCTACCCCTGACCCCGCCCCTAAACATAACCGTCATGTGGGTTTAGACAAATCGTACACATTCGTACGAGTGAGGTCGTATGAATTAGTACGAATTAGCCACTTTTGAATTTTGAAGAATTGGTCGTGAGATAGCGTAGGACTATAAGGTTAGGCTGGTTAGCCCTTTGACTCCTGTCTACCTCTGCTTTCAAAGATGCATAGTCTATTTATTTCTCAGGCCTGTGAGGTTAGGCATAACATTACGTCGAGTTTCATTCATGAGACCAAAGTCCAGTTTGCGCGCTGTCGCCTCCGTCATGATCATCTATTGTTCACTATATACTTCTTATTTATTAAAACCAGGCAATTGGTTGATGAAACATTGATTGAAATTAAGATACAATTAGTGAAAAACGAAATTCACTTCGTGGTTTCTTTGTGGTTTCTCTTTAAGATCTCTGTGAAAGTTTTAAAGTTGCTTTCAGAGCGGTCATGTCCGTGAATATAAAACGCATGTGTAGACTGATATTTTTCTAATGTTTGGACCACTGATCTATATATCATTCTATATAGATGACTGGTCTGGACTAGAGCCAGACCGATATATCGGCCGGCCGATATTAGGGATTTTTCAAACTATCGGTATCGGCAGTTATAATGGCCGATAAATGAATATTTAAAAAATAAAATAAAAACGGACGAAACACGCTTCAATCATCTCTCCTTGGCCTGTTATATATGAAAATGTATGTTTTACAATTTGCAGTATGATGTTATCTATTGCTAAATTATGGCTCATCATAGACTAGCTAACCACAAAGCTAGCTAATGCCACTATCATCAGTGGAAGACCGCTAACGTTAACATTAATGAGCTTGGAAACCACAATGAACTTTTTCTGCCTAAATAAAGTAATGATTACTGTATTTATAACTAGCATATCTCTAGTTACAGTCCCTGAATTTAATTTAGACATAGAGAAAAAGTATCAAACGTAACTGATGATTGAAAATGGTTTGATGTAGCTTGATGGAAAGAATTTAAAAAAGGATAAGCAAGCTGACATTGTAATTATAAGGTAGCTTATAAGGCAATGTAGGGACTAATTATTATTTTATTTATCAGAACTTTAATATATTTTTAAGTTCCTCTGTTCTGTTGTGACAATAAAAGAAACAAGTTTATTTTTAAAATGCTTTATCATACTATTTTAGTTAAAACTCATAAATAACTACAAATAACTATGTTAGGGAAATCTGTTAATGTTTTGTTGCGCATTTCTGAAAAAAAAAAAAAAAAAAAAAAAAAAAATCGGCCGATATATCGGAATATCGGATTTAAAAACGCAAAAATATTTGTATCGGTCTTCAAAATCCTTTATCGGTCGGGCTCTAGTCTGGACTAGATTGCTACCATTCTATGTAAACAAATACTTCAACAGGAAGTAGAAAACCATTTAGTCAGTTGAACCCGCTATGAATCATGGGAAATAGAACGGGCACAGAATAAGGTGGATTCCAAAACATTAAATGACTTTTCACAGTGAAGTAACTCACCAATACCAGCAGGTAAACAGGCTCTGCACACTATCGCCCCTTTCACAGAGTGTGCTGTTCTCGGGAAATTGCCTTAAAATTGCTAGAGTGCCTTCAGTGTGAATCAATGCCGGGACCTAGTAACATTGCCGAGATCAGTCCCAGAATGCGTCCTGTGTGAACAAAAGGGATGACGCATGTCCCATCGCACCGGCATTTCTACAACCTGTCCTCTTCATGTAGAAATGACAGAAGCAGAACTGACATCTGACAGGAGTTATCACGTGTCTTTACAATATCTTTACAGGATGTCACAGATTCCAGAAAATCACTGGCAGAGTGAATGAACCAAAAATCAAACGATCCCGGGACAAATTATCCGGCATCTCTATGTGAAAGGGGCTTATGACACTTTTCCTTCATGCTTCAATGTGGTAGAAATGCATGAATTATTATATTTTTCAGCAGATGTTCGAAGACACCATGCAACCCGTGCTTCATTGTGATTAATCACTCCACACATTTTCAATTTAAAGCGCGTTTAGCTATTTTGGGCATGGCCCAGGAGTGTATACTCCGATGGGTTATAGAAATTACAAGGAGAAGCATCAGGCCTACACTTAAATGACAGATCAAGCCCAAAACCCAGAACAAGCGAGTTACATGTGAAGCCAGATCGATGCACGCTTTCACACACACACTGAGAGACATGCTAGCATTATTTCTTGCAGATGCTGCTAAGTTCGATTTTCTATTTACATTTGATATTAAAGGTCAAAATGATCCAAATTTAATCAAAAATTAAAGGTATAAGGTATAATCAAAATTAAAGGTAATAGGTAAGTGTTGTTTTCTACTAAAATTGATTCAAATTATATTTAAAACAGGAAAAAACATCTGTCAGTGGGGTCACTTTATTTAAGTGCCGCTATTATGCTTTTTCAAATAAAAAAGTCGAAAGTGTCCGATAAATAAAGTTAGGAAATATAGTAAATGCACAGGGAATGAGAATGTCTGAATCATCGGTGGACACCTGTCCTGGACTGATCGTTTCTCCTGATGTGAGGAGTAAAAAGGCAAAAAAAATCTTCTCTTCCAGTCCGAGAGATCGATTTACATGCTTACAGGAGCCCTGAGCGGCCCAGACCCCTTTATAGAACCAAGAGAGTCAAGCGAAAGTCAGCAAGGCCCTCTTGGTTCCTTATAAAAGCTCATAAAAGAATAGAGAGAAAACATTTATTCCAACAATTCCTTCAAATCCCACCTAATATGTTTTCACTGGCATCGATGCTTTGAGAGTTATGATGTCCACTGGCATTCAATGACTTTATTAACTCGTTTGAATGTGTCCTCAACCGACCCACATCTGCTCTGCTAGAGAGATTATTAACCAATTACGGCGGAGCGGGTGTGCAGGGAATTCATTACTCAGAAAGTGATGATATCTGCAAAGACTGCAGGTGCATGAAATGATGCTCAGTCAGTCAGTGATCAGAGGCCAGAGCCGCAGGGCATGCAACAGCAGCTGAGTGAGGAAATATAGTCACCTGATGCGGAGAGGAGGCCTCGCCTGAGAACAGAGCGCTCAAATGCACAGCCTTCTCCTTTATGCTTTTTTTATGAAACTCCCTGGCCTTTTGAGTCTGGGCTTTCCTCTGAGTGAGGCCGGCAGAAAGAAAACAGCAAGAAAGGACAGGGCGAGATTAAAGATTGAGCCGGCGGTGAACAGGAAAATCAGTTGTTAGATTGCTGTCCTTTTTTTGCTTATAATTAGGGCTATCAATAGAATTGCGATTAAAATTGGGTTTTATAATGCCGTTAACCTGATTAATCTGTTTGAGATTTTTATTCAAACATACATATTTGTTCATACATTAAAGCGATAGTTCACTTTGAAATTAATTTTTGGTATTTTTTTAGCTTACCTCAAGGGCATCCAAGATGTAGGTGTCTTTGTTTCCGCAGTAGTTTCAATTTTGATATTTTTAGGTCAAACCGTTCATGTCTGTCAGTCATATAATGGAGGTCTATGGTCACCACCTCAAAGAGCATGCACAGAGAAGTACAAATTAAACATGATTTAATGACTCGTAAATGTAAGTACACATTGATGGCCTAAGACACGAAACGAGCGGTTTGTGTGAGAAAACGAACAGTATTTATATCGTTTTTACCTCTTGTAACCACAGCCACAAAGAGCCCGCGGCGTCAGATCACTTGGACGTAGCTGTGGTTATAAGAGGTAAAAACGATATAAACACTGTTCGTTTTCTCACACAAACGCTCGTTTCGTGTCTTAGGCCATCAATGTGTACTTACATTTACGAGTCAGTAAATCATGTTTAATTTGGACTTCTCTGTGCATGCTCTTTGAGGTGGTGACCATAGACCTCCATTATATGACAGACATGAACGGTTTGACCTAAAAATATCAAAATTGAAACTACTGTGGAAACAAAGACACCTACATCTTGGATGCCCTTGAGGTAAGATCAAACATAGCAAAAATTAATTTCAAAGTGAACTATCGCTTTAATATAGGTTGGAAAATGACTATTCCGTTAGAAAAGAGCTAATAGTTAATAGTAACATTTAACACTTTTTCAATTATAGCCTTGTGATCATATTCATGATGACACAGCAAGGTGCTTATTAAAATAGAATTTAATTTCTATTTTTTCTTTTATATATTTTTTTTTTCTTTGTATAAGAAAAGTTCAATAAAAACATAGTTCAAAAATTGTATAAATGTCCTTTTTTCAATAATAATTCTTGACTGTAAAAACATCATGGTAATAGGGTTGATATTTTAAGATCTGACAAACACAATTTTGTGTTTAAAATAAATAATGTCATTATGAACTGTATGTTATTTTAATAAGAGATGATAAGATCAAAATCTGTGGAAACAACTTTGTTAATTAAAATTAGCTTTTATGTCCATGCTAATGAGGGACAAACATGGCACCCATTTTGGAGAATAACCCAACTGCATTACATTAATGCACAGATTAGATATAATATCTGAGCATGTTTAATTTATATAAAAAGTCGGCACTTAAACTACAGGAGCCCTGCTTATACTAATACACATATTAGATCAGAGAGAAGATGTTGGTGGGTCACCTGGCTAATCTCATCCTCCACCCTCTGGAGGCGCTGGAGCATTGCTGTCATGGCCAGCACTGCCGAGTGACCCGTGTTCTCTGCCTCTGAGTGTGTGTGAGTGTGTGTGTGAGTCGGGTGAAGCGGTTTCCTCTGTGGATTCAGAGGACTGGAATGAAGCGAGGGGAAGAGAGGAGCCGAGGGTGGAAACTGTGAACACACGGCACATGTGGGCAGCGCTGGATATAGACTGATGTACTGATAATACACAAACTTTTAGGGGAAATTAGTTTTAAAGAGGACCTATTCTGCTTTTTTACATGTTCAACTTCCTTTAGTGAGTAATGTTTCTGTTTGAACATGAAAAAATGTCAGCAAAGTTGCAAAGCGAAAAGTCAAAGGGAGTCATTCTCTATATTGGTGTCATTGTTTCTGAACTCCCAGAAACGCCTCCATTGTAGTCTTGAGTTTTCTTCGGGGAACGAACACATCACAATATTCCTCATTTTAAATAATTCCATACGCCAAAATTAAAGGGGCGTGGCCTGGTTGATTGTGTGCTAGTGTGTTGTTGCCATGTTTTGGTAAGGGGAGTGACATTTCCCAAACATGCTTGAAGCAGTTGACCAATTGACCCTTCACAGGGAGCTTGATTGACAGGTGATCTGACCAATCATACTTCGTCATCCGCCATTTTGTCCGACAAAGCAGTCAGTAAAAAAATTTGTTTAAATTTCCTTAAAAATAAGACCAAATTTGGAAGGTGAGACTTTGTTTAATATCAAAAGTAACGAAAAGTAACCTGGTCTGTTCTGTCTGTCAGCGTGTTGTCAGTCCAATGAGAACATGGTGTGTGTGTGTGTGTGTGTGTGTGTGAGAGAGAGCAGCGCAGCTTGTCGGACATAGCGACAGTAACTAAGGGGGGCTTCAAATAGACAGGAACTAAACAGGGGTGTGTTTCCCGTACAAATATGTCGCTCGCTGCTTCACTACAATAGTACGATGCATCGTTGGAGAAATCAACTAGCTAGTCACGACTGTTTCCAGAAACCCAATGTCGCAAAGTATCGTTCAACCACGTTGGTTTCGCACGCGGTGGAGTAATAACTGCTTTTAATGAAACTGTTTGAGAACCAATTAACGCTAGATTTGTTTTATATAATTTACAAACATGTCATCTGAGGACTATTTCTAATTGTTCTTATTGTTTTGCTTTATTACCAGACTCAAAATTTGGCTCGTTCTTACATAGTAGAGCACGTTCGCACATGCGCACTCTTCAAACACGTTACTTTTAATGTTTTGACAAACTAAATTACATTTGTATGTATTCTAAATAAAAGGCACCGGTTGTACTGAATGTCAGCTTGCTTATTTTGCTCAATATAAGGATTTATTATCCCCAAATGTCATGCAATATAGAAACTATTCCTCTAACAGGTCGAGAGCTGTCGTTCAAACCACACAACTTTGCGATGCTGTTTGCGAATGTTCGTTGGAACGATGGTTTCAGGAAACACCGACTCGTTGAACTATGCTGATAACGACAGAACTTGTGAACACATTTGGCTAACGATGCTTTCGGGAAGCGTTACTGACAGACTGGGAAGAGAGGGGCTGCAACAATGGACAATATGGGAAAAATTATGTTTTTTAAACATTCAAGCATGAACGCCTATTTCAGTAGACCTCAAAAAACCCAAAGACTTTGTAAAAGAGCATAAAAGGTCCTCTTTAAAAGGTATAAAAGGACAAATATACTGTATATACAAGTTACTGAATGATACTTTTTTGGGGGGTGTAGACTAACTTTGGTTCTACCTGTTTTTTAGGGGGTGGGGGTGGAGGAACTTTCTTCCTGATAATGTTAAAGAGGGGGCTATCAGTCATATCAAGCGATGGAGGTCTTGGAGGCCTCTCGCCATCACAGTCAGACTGAGATCATTTTACCAGGAGCAGTTTCAGAGAAAGGAAGCCAGGGTCAGAAGCACAGGAAGAAGAAAAGAGAAAGAAGAGATTAACTCGACTCCAGAGCCAAAGTTTGAGATCATTGTTTAAAAGAGTAGTTAACCCCAACATCTTTTATGCCGTTTAAAAAAACTAGGGTTGCACAATATTGGATTTTTTTCCCCTGTGATTAATATGAAAACAACTTCACCGGATGACTTTAACTATTAACTTGCGCTAAATATCATTTCAATGTTTGTGAAAAAGAGCAAAGATTTTAGAGCAAATAAAATTTCAATAAACTGTGAGGCTGTAGACATGTTGGAATATATAGAAATCATTATGCTTTTAATATTTTAAAGAAGTAGTTCACTTTTAAAAAAACCTTTTGCTGATAATTTACTCACCCCCATGTCATCCAAGATGTCCACGTCTTTCTTTCTTCAGTCGAAAGGAAATTAAGGTTTTTCATGAAAACATTCATCAATAAGGGTCTTATAAGCACACAAAATGAAAGTTTTATAAGCCCACAAAATGAACAAATCTTTTTTCGAGTCATTTTGTTCGTTGAATGAACCAAATGACTCGAAAAAAGATTCGTTCATTTAGAACGAGTTTGAATAGGAGAGTCACGAACGCTCATCACAGAACAGAGCAAGGCGAGCATTTGTGCTTATAAAACTTAAACTTTTTTATTTATTTTTGAAATGGCCGATCGTTTAAGACCCTTATCCATCGTCTGGTGTCGTTTAAAGCCCTTTAAAGCTGCACTGAAACTCTCATTTGGACCTTGAACCGTTTGGTTCCCATTGAAGTCCATTATATGGAGAAAATCCTGGAATGTTTTCATCAAAAACCTTAATTTCTTTTCGACTGAAGAAAGAAAGACGTGGACATCTTGGATGACATGGGGGCGAGTAAATTATGGATGATAATACAGTTTGCATTTTGCAACAATATAAGCAATCATGCATCAGAGATTTGCTCTATTGTATATGCCGCTTTATGTGAGTGTAATGTAATGCAATGCGTATCTTCAGCGGTCTTTACCTGTCTGCGAATAGAACAGCTTGCTGTGCTGTCCTCAAATTTTGCTAGAAGTTGAGTGGCCATAAACTTGACCTTGTTTTCCTTCAGTTCCCGTCCCTCACTGGATACAGAAGAACTCTGATTGAAGGATTTGGCTGTCTGGAAGAGAAATTGACCAATCAGAAATTAGTTACAGTTTCCCATGCCCGTAACCTTAGTTTAACATTACTATAAACTATCATACTGTCATACTGACCTCTTCTAAGTAACTGATTTTCCTTCTTCTCTTGTATATTGCATCATCGTCTTCAGACTTTTGTTCATTCTGAGAAGCACAGGAACAGTATATTATACTTTCAAGCCTGTTAGGATTGTGATTATTCACATTTCATATCACATTTTTTATGCCTGATTAATTATAATTATAAATATATATATATATATATATATATATATATATGTACGTACGTTTTGAAACAATAAGTTACATTTATAATTCAAACTTGTGGACTTTTTTTTTTGCCAAATGGAATTAATTTATAAAACTTAAAAATTATATTATATATTATTAATTATATTATAATTATAATTATTATAATTATATTATATTATAATTAATTATTATATTATATTATATTATTATTAATTATTATATTATATTATAATTAATTATTACATTATATTATAATTATATTATATTATATTATATATTATTTAATATGTATTATTATATATTATATATTTGGTAACACTTTACTTGAAGGGGTGTGCATAAGACTGACATGACACCTTCATAATCATCACACATGTCATGAATATGAAGGAGGATTTAAGCATGTATCTGTCATTAAGTGTCATTCGCTCAGTTATGACATTTTTAATGCAAATATGACATTGAGATGTCTTTGTTATGACACCTTGACATAAACCAATACATCATAACCTGTCAGTGTCTTTGTCATGACAACTTGACATTACTAAGACAACACAAGCTGTCATTAAGCAGATTAATTATCAAACTTAAGAAACCACTTAGCTTTATGTTGTCATAAACATGCATAAAACCATATGTCATGATGTCATGATTATAAAGGTGTCACGTCAGTCTTATGCACTCCGCTTCAAGTAAAGTGTTACCAAATTTGTTAATTTCTGCAAATTTTAAACTTGATGGCATGAACAAAATAAAGTCCACCAAACACAAACCGTAAAAGCGCGTGTAATAGATCAAACCCATTGTACACTACCTTGGGTATGCGTTTACGAGGCTGATGTAAACTCAGGGACCTGTAAACGGGTCTGGAAGCTGTAGGACATGTTTCCTTATTTGCATCACCATCTCGCTTTGAATCTACAATAAACCACATGATAGAAATTTGCATGACATTTAACAATAAACAACTACAAGCATTGCAACCAAACTCGCATCTCTTTGTAAAATAAAAGCCTCATATTGAATGAGCCATCTGAATCAAACATGCTTCTGCCGTATCGCAGGCATGACATTTAACTTTATATAATGTGTCATATTTCTGGCCTCCTCCAGTGCGGTGATGTGCAGATCTGTAGGGTGGAAACCTGCTCTCAGACAGACATGCATTCCTGGCATGACTGTGTGACTGAAGGAATTGTGTAACTCAAATGCACTAGTGCGAAAGGCCAGATACAATTCTCTTCTTTAGGGACTTTCCATGAAAGCACTGTATGAACACACCTTATGCAAACTCAAACTAGATGGAAGACGCGCTCAAAGTGGGTAAAGGGTTTTGGACCGGGGTAAAGGTTGTTTTACAATGTTTGAAGTGGAATACACACCTACTGTATAGGCTACAACACAGTATACATGACATATACTAGTATGCTAGATTGTTGTTATTAATGCCCACTATTAACTAGTTGCTTATTAGCATGCATATTACTAGGATATTGACTGTTTATTAGTACTTATAAGCACATATTAATGCTTTATTCTGTATGACCATATTCTACATGGTCAACTACCAGCAACTACCTTATTAATTATTAATAAGCAGTAATTAAGAATTTATTGAGGCAAAGTCATAGTTAATAGTGAGTGAATGGGGGAAATTGGACCCTAAACTAAAATGTGACCTATGCCTTTTCTTGTAAGCTTTTTGCTTTATCTGTGCATTTTTCTTTTTTGTATAGTAAGATGTAGCTGTAGCTTGCCTTTTTTCCAAATAATTTTGTTAGAGAAATACCTCAAACAAGCAATAATGATAATAATGAGAAATCACCATATTAGAATGATTTCTGAAGGATAATGCGACGATGAAGACTGGGGTAATGATGCAGAAAATTATGTTTTGAACACAGGAATAAATTACTAGTGGTAGACCGATATATCGCCATGGCCAATATATCGGCCGATATTTGGCATTTATTAAAATGCCGATATTTGGCATTTTTTATAATATCGGCATCGGCTGATATTTGGCATTTTTAAAAATATCGCTATCGGCCAATATTTGGCATTTTATAAAATATCGGCATCGGACGATATTTGGCATTTTTAAAATATCGGCATCGGACAATATTTGGCATTTTTTTAATATCGGCATCGGACGATATCTGGCATTTTTAAAATATCGGCATCGGACGATATTTGGCATTTTTAAAATATCGGCATCGGACGATATTTGGCATTTTTAAAATATCGGCATCGGACGATATTTGGCATTTTTAAATTATTGGCATCGGCCAATATTTGGCATTTTATAAAATATCGGCATTGGACGATATTTGACATTTTTTAAAATATCGGCATCGGCCAATATTTGGCATTTTATAAAATATCGGCATTGGACGATATTTGACATTTTTTAAAATATCGGCATCGGCCAATATTTGGCATTTTTTAAAATACCGGCATCGGACGATATTTGGCATTTTTAAAATATCGGCATCGGACGATATTTGCCATTTTTAAAATATCGGCATCGGACGATATTTGCCATTTTTAAAATATCGGCATCGGACGATATTTGCCATTTTTAAAATATCGGCATCGGCCAATATTTGGCATTTTTTAAAATATCGGCATCGGGCGATATTTGGTATTTTTTAAATAAACCGTTCTTGTCTGTCAGTCATATAATGGAGGTCTATGGTCACCACCTCAAAGAGCATGCACAGAGAAGTCTAAATTAAACATGATTTAATGACTCGTAAATGTAAGTACACATTGATGGCCTAAGACACGAAATGAGCGTTTGTGTGAGAAAACGAACAGTATTTATATCATTTTTACCTCTTGAAACCACAGCCACAAAGCGCCCGCGCCCTCAGATTACTTGGACGTGGCTGTGATTACAAGTGGTAAAAACGATATAAATACTGTTCGTTTTCTCACACAAACCGCTCGTTTCGTGTCTTAGGCCATCAATGTGTACTTACATTCACGAGTCATTAAATCATATTTAATTTGGACTTCTTTGTGCATGCTCTTAAAGGTGGTGACCATAGACCTGCATTATACGATTTGACCTAAAAATATCAAAATTGAAACTACTGCGGAAACAAAGACTGGAAATATGGAAATATATCAAAAATGTATTTCAATCGCTTTAATGGTAGTATGCAAGTATGCTATTCCAAACAAAGTCAGTGATGCTTAATGAACTGTAACGAAAGAGTTCACGACATACCTGAAGGAGGTAGAGGCGTTCCCCGGAAAAGCTCATAGAATTTGGAGAGGTATGTGCTCATGCTGGTCTTGTCCGGCTCCGGTCCTGACGCCAGCTCTTTCCCCGTGATGAACGGCTTGATACCAAACTCCTTCTCGGACACATCAAATGCCAGCTGAAGGTTTTTGGCACAGTCTTGCTCATTCAGAGAGTCGTAATCGCTACAGGAAACAATACGATAACAACAGAGAGCATGGGACCTGAATTAAACAAGCTGACCTCTTGACATGTGTGCTATGAAAGGACAATCGCAAGTTATGAAACTTCTCTGGTTTCCTTCAGCTGCTTGAAAAGACTTGAAAAATGGCTCCTGATAAAGTGTGTGAAATGTTGCACATGGTTCAAACTCTTTCTCAGCCAAGAACGCTCAAGTTTAAGTCACAGTTCTGAATAAGTAAGAAGATGTAAGTGGTTTCTCAAGAGGTCAAAGTGCATTTCACATGTCCGGCTCATGTTTAGACTTACACAGTAACTAACTGTGCAGAGGAAAACGCTAATAAACACACGAGAATTGACTGGATCTGTTGCCAACACACTCAGGAAACAGACCAAATATTTATGAAATGAACTTATGACGTAATTCTGTGTTACACATCAGATGCACATTATCAGCGTCATGTAATCTACTGTTTTAGAAGGGACTGCCATTTTCATTCTTTATAATAGGCAATATTAACATATTTTAGTTATGTATTTTTTTTAGATATGGTAATATTATATATATAATATACCATGGTAATACTATGGGTTTTCTTAGACTTGGTACCATGTTAAAGGAGTAGTTCACTTTTAAAAAACGTGTGCTGATAATTTACTCACCCCCATGTCATCCAAGATGTCCATGTCTTTCTTTCTTCAGTCGAAAAGAAATTAAGGTTTTTGATGAAAACATTCCAGGATTTTTCTCCATATAATGGACTTCAATGGGAACCAAACGGTTCAAGGTCCAAATGACACTTTCAGTGTAAACTGCAAACTGTTCAAAGTGCTTTAAACGATTTCACACGATGAATAAGGGTCTTATCAAGCGAAACGATCGCTCATTTAAAAAAACAACAACAACAAAGTTTAAGTTTTATAAGCACAAATGCTCTGTTCTGTGATGCGCATTCGTGACTCTCCTATTCAAACTCGTTCATCAAAATGAACGAATCTTTTTTCGTGTCATTTGGTTCATTCAACGAACGAAATAAACGAGTTGACTCGGGAAAAGATTTGTTCATTTTGATGAACGAGTTCGAACAGGAGAGTCACGAACGCTCATCACAGAAAAGAGCAAGGCGAGCATTTGAGCTTATAAAACTTGAACTTAAAATTTGTTGTTGTTTTTTTTTAAATTAGCGATCGTTTCGCTTGATAACACCCTTATTCATTGTGTGAAATCGTTTAAAGTTCTTTGAACAGTTTGCACTGAAAGTGTAATTTGGACCTTGAACCGTTTGGTTCCCATTGAAGTCCATTATATGGAGAAAAATCCTGGAATGTTTTCATCAAAAACCTTAATTTCTTTTCGACTGAAGAAAGAAAGACGTGGACATCTTGGATGACATGGGGGTGAGTAAATTATCAGCAAAAGTTTTTTTTTAAAGTGAACTACTCCTTTAATGCCATGTACCATATTTATTTATGCATGACACCATGTGTTGTACAGTATACAGTATATGTATTTTCGTTAACACTTTGCATGTAGTTACTATAGTAATTATGCATAATTACATGCACCTAACCCTATAGTAAGTACATGTTAATTATTATTACTTAGTACTTAAATGTATAATAACACTGTGACAAGGACACCTTAAAATAAACTGTGATTCTAGCGATCAGGATATTAGATACAGATTTTTAATTGTAAAAGACGATGACGATGTAAAGAATCTCACATGATTTGCGGTCTGAAGTGATGAATGAGAGCACAGAGAGCCAGGCCACTGCTCCAACAGGAAGTGAGGTCAGTCACATTCACACCCCTGTAGCCCTGCGTCTGCTTCTGACACCACGTCAGTAACCGACTCGGCCTGATCTCAGACTCTGTTAAACACACAAACACAAGCAGAGGGAAATGTTATTTTGAAACTGATCAACACCAACAAATAACCAAGGGTTGATCTGGACTGAAAGTCGAGGTGAACTTGACTCATTAATCCTCTTACGCAACACACTAATGATTAATGTTTCACAGAAGTGTGTCACCCTGACAGCTAACAACTGTTTTTAGGAGCAGTAAAGCCATGTGTCAGCAAATGTTGACATGATTTATTGTGAAGCATGAACTGAGACTAAAGAAATGTGATATTGCTGTTTTTGCCTCTTGTTCCATTTCCTCTTAAGAGACAAATTTAGCCAAGAAAAGAGGAAGTTGTGTATAAAACTCCATGCACAGTGCATTTTTTAATTGATGTACTGAACCACTTAAATGTTTGGAATAATTCACTTTTTTATGCTTTTGAAAGAAGTCTCTTCTGCTTACCATTTCAAAGGGCTTTAAACGACACCAGACGATGAATAAGGGTCTTATCAAGGACCCTTCGAGTCATGACTTGAAAAAAGATTCGTTCATTTTGATGAACAGGAGAGTCACGAACGCTCATCATAGAACAGAGCAAGACGAGCATTTGTGCTTATAAAACTTAAAGTTTTTTATTTATTTTTTAAATGAGCGATCGTTTCGCTAGATAAGACCCTTATTCATCGTCTGGAATCGTTTAAAGCCCTTTGAAGCTGCACTGAAACTCTCATTTTGACCTTGAACCGTTTGGTCCCCATTGAAGTCCATTATAAGGAGAAAAATCAAAAACCTTATTTTTTTTTCAACTGAAGAAAGAAAGATGTGGACATCTTGGATGACATGGGGGTGAGTAAATTATCAGGAAAAGTTTTTTTTTTTTTAAAGTGAACTACTCCTTTAAGGCTGCATTTATTTGATCAAAGATAAAATAAAAACAGTAATATGGTGAAATATTATTACGATTTAAAATAACAGTTTTATGTTTAATATATTTTAAACTGTAATTTATTTCTGTGATGGCTAATCTGTATTTTCAGCATCATTACTCCAGTCTTCAGTGTCACATGATCCTTCAGAAATCATTCTAATGTGCTGATTTGCTGCTCAAGAAACATTTCTGATTATTATCAATGTTGAAAACAGCTTTTGCTGTTTAAAGGAATAGTTCACCCAAAAATGTAAATTATCCTATAATTTTCTCACTCTCAAGCCATTTTAGGTGAATATGACTTTCTTATTCCAGCCAAACACAATCTGATATATATATATATATATATTCCCATATACAGTATATATATATATATATATATATATATATATATATGAGATTTTGAAAACCAAAAAAAAAAGTAATCCATACGGCCATAAAGTGGATTAATAAATGCCTTCCGTAGAGAAGTGATGGGTTTTTGTAAGAAAAATATCCATATTAAAACTTTATAAACTATAATAACTGGCTTCCGGTAGAGTAGAGTTGAAGGGTGAACTCTGACCTGACGAATTAAAGTAGCCTACGTATGAAGTAGTAATAATGCATTCAATTAATAAAAATGATGAATGAATTAAAGGAACAGCATGGACATTCTTCAAAATGTCTAGTTTTAAGTTTCACAGAAAATTTCACAAATTTGAAACAACATTGAGGTAAATAATGAATTTCCATTTTTTTTTTTTAGCGTTCCTGACGGCAGGAACTTGTTTAGGGTGATACTCTTCTCACTTGGGCTCTGCTTTGGCTCTGCTGATAATAACAAATTTCAGTCTGGATCGAATTCCTTCAGCAGAAATAAATTCTGCTTTCCCTGAACCTGCCACATGTTGGGAGGAGTGCAGTCGCTCTGCTGTTTTGAGATCGTTCCTAAAACAGGAGCTGGCTGTTACTGTATCTGCTGGATACAGGAATGCAGTAAACACGTCTGAGCTGCTCGCCTATTCTCAGTGTCCGTGATTATCATATGCAAGTCTCACCCCTCATATACAGCACTAGCCTGGCGGAAACTCTTGGGGAACTGGACGCTCCACTCAAAAGTAAAAGAGCAGAGGATAATTATAGACATGTGTTAGACTGATTAGAAGGATCTTCTGACCTCGCCTGGCCAAGTTGACAGGACGGCGTATCGTGGCGGCCCGTTCCAGAGAGCATGACTTCATCTCTCCACAGATATAGTTGTTGCGGACCTGCAAAGGAGAAAAATAAACAGAGATCATTTCAATGAGAGTAAATGATTCACATTAGATGAGCCATGTTAAACAAAACATGGTAAAATCGCTATAACACAGCGTCAATGAGGTTATTGCTTTCAAAAAACAGTGAAAATAGAAATGCTATCTCACCTGGTGTGGCCTCACACAGCTTGAATTAAGGTTTGGATAGCGTGTTGCTGGATCTATGGTGTACAAATCAAAGTTTTTGCCAATGTTTTCAGGCTTTGTCTGAGGTAGCAATCGGTACAGACTCTCCCTAGAAAAACAACGAAGCAACTACTATTAATGGTTTTATAAGTGCCTATTAATTTAATCTTGCTGATAATTTACTCACCCCCCATGTCTTCCAAGATGTCCATGTCTTTCTTTCTTCAGTCGAAAAGAAATTAAGGTTTTTGATGAAAACATTCCAGGATTTTTCTCCATATAATGGACTTCAATGGGAACCAAACGGTTCAAGGTCAAAATGAGAGTTTCAGTGCAACTTCAAAGGGCTTTAAACGACACCAGATGATGAATAAGGGTCTTAACTTTTTTCGAGTCATTTGGTTCATTCAACGAACGAAATGACTCGAAAAAAAGATTCGTTCATTTTGATGAACGAGTTCGAACAGGAGAGTCAACGAACGCTCATCACAGAACAGAGCAAGGCGACCATTTGTGCTTATAAAACTTTTTTTTTTTTTTAAATGAGTGATCGTTTCGCTAGATAAGACCCTTATTCATCGCCTGGTGTCGTTTAAAGCCCTTTGAAGCTGCACTGAAACTCTCATTTGGACCTTGAACCGTTTGGTTCCCACACTCTTAGAAAAAAAGGTACAAAAGCTGTCACTGGGGCTGTACCTTTTCAAAATGCACACTTTTGTACCCAAAGGCTGCATATTGGTGCCTTAGTGGTACATTTTAGCACCTAAAATGGACATATTAGCACCTGAAATGTACATATTAACACCTAAAATGTTCATATTACCACCTAAAATGGACATATTAACACCTAAAATGTTCATATTAGCTCCTAAAATGTACATTTTAGCAGCTAAAATGGACATATTAGCTCCTGAAATGTACATATTAGGACCTAAAATGGACATTTTAGCTCCTGAAATATACATATTAACACTTAAAATGTACAGATATTAGCACATAAAATGTAAATATTAACCCCTAAAATGTACTTATTAGCAGCTAAAATGTACATATTAACCCCTAAAATGCACACATTAGCACCTGAAATGTACATATTTGCACCTAAAATGGACAAAAGTTTACCTTTTGAAAAGGTACAGCCCCAGTGACAGCTTTTGTACCTTTTTTTCTGAGAGTGCAAGTCCATTATATGGAGAAAATCCTGGAATGTTATTAATTTCTTTTCGACTGAAGAAAGAAAGACATGGACATCTAGGATGACATGGGGGTGAGTAAATTATCAGCAAAAGTTTTATGACCTTCACTGACCTCTCTGCCAGCACCTCGAGTGGATTTCTACCCTGCGCCCAACTTTTTACCATCCAAGCCGTGTCAAAGGCTGCCAGGAACCCGCGGGCACAGCCTGTCCCCATAGGCCAGAAGGGCTACAATTACACAACCACAAACACATCAGAATCTAACATAATAATCATACACATCAAGCACAAAAATGATGATGCACAGTAGTGTAATCTCCTCACCTCGAGAAGGCTGTCTCCCACCAGTGCCACCAGTACACTATGACCAAACCTCTCCCTGACCAGAGCAGCGTTTTCTGAGGCGTACATGCTGGTGAAGTCGAACATGGCCACATCAGGCTGCCCGCAGTGGTTGATGGCGTAGTCCAGCGTGGGCAGCTGGTAGTGTGTGGCGTAGTCGGCTGCCTCTCGAGCGTACGCCAGCAAAGCCTCTTGATTCACATTCTCGCTGTTCAGCAACGCCTCAGTGTCAATGTAATCCTGGCGAATACACAAAATGAGGTTACTATACCAAACACAATGTGTAATAGCTCAATAGTGCTATAAAGGCAACATGAAACGACATTCTGACGCGTGCAATAGTGAAATACAGTATTCTGAGAAAAACATCATTATGAAATATGAATTAAATCCTGAAAAGTGATTGTTTCATGCAACAATATAAAACAATAGAGACTGAAAGAGTTTACAGTTCTGAAGCACACGTGTAACATGACAGGCCTTTTTTTTTCATGGATCTATTTTTCAAAATAAATTAAAATGTATGCAAGATTTAAGCCCCTCGATACAAGGATTACATTTGTGCGTCATAATCTACTTATTATGTATTTTTTTAAAGAAAAATTAAGCATTGAAGCAGTTTTGTAAAAATAATTTTGAGTCTTGTCGTGTGACCAACATGCATTTACATTTATTTTCAAAGTCAGTAGGTCTTACAATATTAGATAAAGGTTCAGGTTGGAAAATTACTCATTTCAGTTCAGGCTGTAAATTTGATAAATTTAATTGTAAAATTGAGGTACAAAACCCTCAAAAAGTATAGATGTGTTGATGTATTATATATATATAGATATATAGTACATCTATGCTATCTAACCGCATCTAAATGCAGTTGATGCCAAACTAAACAACTAAATCCAATCAAATTAACAAACATTGAACCACTCAAACAAAAGAATTAGTAAAAAAAATGTAAAGAAAAAATATTATATTCTCTTATAATATTATTATATAAAATATTCTCCCATTTTTGACAGAGTACAGGCAACATTATCTGGCAACGTGTTTTAACAATGTTGCTGACGTAAACATTACGAACAAGATTCGGAGAATGAATTTCATCTACAAATAAATTACAGGAAGATGGACAAACATTTAAATCTATTCCCGCTGTGGTGTTTCTTGTTTGTCATCCCTAGTTTGAAAAATATGCAAAAATTTAAACTTTTATCGGGTCTGTCTCGAAATAGAGTTTTTCTATTTTAAAAATGAATCCATGCACACTGTAAAAATGAATATGCTTTATCTAATCAAAAAAAAATGTGGCAACAGATAACAAGCAATATTATTAATTAAATTTAACAAATTAGAATTCAGTAATAATTAATCAAATTAATTCCTTAAAAGAAAGTTAACCATTTAAAATGAGTAAAATTTACAACAACAACCCAAAAAACATAAATTGAAGTCACCATTATGGAGATCGCTGTTTGTTTTAAAATGACGGTTTTCTCCTTCTGTGATTCTGCTTGTTAACGTCAGGTGTCTTCAATGTTGGCAATATAAAATAAAGAGTTTTTAATTAATCTTTGACATCTGTTAGTGAGATATTTTTGTTAAATGTTTTGGTGTAATGTTTTGCTTGTAATCTGTTGCCACAAGTCTATTGATTAGATGAAGCATATTCATTTTTACAGTGCATGTTGGGTTGGGGTAAGAAGCGATTGGGGTCGATTCGGGTCGAGTCCACAATTCAGGACCAGAGACACACTCAGTTCTAGCACTGTTGACTCAGTGTATTCATAAATCAGATCAGCACGGACTGTGCCAACACTTTGTGACTGTGCTTCTTTCCCAGATAAATATGTGTTATGTTTCCATTCAAAGTGTGCTAGTTTAACTTTGAACATCGAATAAAACATTTGCAAATAAAAAACTGTTTCCATCCCATGTGTTCAAGAGAACAAAATCGTCACTTCGAGGGAAACTAGCGGCAAAATATATGTTGCTGCAATTGGGGAACAAACTGTGGCTCTTTTATTCATACATCATAAACAACTTTACTTGAGCAACCGATGAGACGTATTATCTTATCGTATTACATAGAGTTCAGAGGAACAATTCTGTGTGGTCATTATACCCAACAATTTTGATGACAGACATTGGCTCAGGCCTTTCAGAAAGACCAAACCAATATTTGTGATGATGGTCCACCAGTTAGTCCAGTTATCCAATCACATCCTCTGCTGAGGCTATATACTATATAAAGTACTTTTACTATATAAAAGTAGTTCACTTTTATATAAACTTTTGCTGATAATTTACTCACCCCCATGTCATCCAAGATATCCATGTCTTTCTTTCTTCAGTCGAAAAGAAATTAAGGTTTTAATGAAAACATTCCAGGATTTTTCTCCATATAATGCACTTCAAGGGTTCATTCAATGAACGAAATTACTTGAAAAAAGATTCGTTCATTTTGATTCAACTTCATGAGTCAATTTGTTCGTTTCGTACGTTGAATGAACCAAATGACTCGGAAAAAGATTCGTTCATTTTGATGAACGAGTTCGAACAGGAGAGTCACAAACGTGCGTCTCAGAACAGAGCAAAGCGAGCATTTGAGCTTATAAAATTTAAACTTTGATATTTATTCATTAAATGAGCGATCGTTTCGCTTGATAAGACCCTTATTCATCGTCTGGAATCATTTAAAGCCCTTTGAACAGTTCGCAGTTTGCACTGAAACTGTCTTTTGGACCTTGAACCGTTTGGTTCCCATTGAAGTCCATTATATGGAGAAAAATCCTGGAATGTTTTCATCAAAAACCTTAATTTCAGAAAGACGTGGACATCTTGGATGACATGGGGGTGAGTAAATTATAAGCAAAAGTTTTTTTTAAAGTGAACTACTCCTTTAAGGAATTTATTCAGTAAATGTGTCTCCATATTCCTATGGGATTAATATGATCCGCCTCAATTAGACTCATATGTTTTTAATGCACATTTATTGTGTTTCTATCCAGCGTTTTTAATGCGATATCCCAATATTTGCATAACAAAAGGTGGATGGAAACATAGCTATTGATGAAACTCACATGAACGATGACCCCCTTGTCCAGCAGGCTCTGCTTCTTAGCCGTCATGACAAAGTAGTGTGTGTTGTCTTTGTAGTAAACGATGTTCTCAAGATCAATCCCTGCGAAAGAGACAAAATCGTGGTCTTACTGAACATGAATCTGTGTCATAGACTTTTGCCTGTAATATGACAGTGCTTTGAGGTCAATGTGAGTTTAAGACAGGATTTTAAAGGAATTCAGTTTCAAAGGGGTGCGAGTCACGACAGGTACACAAAGCATCCGTATGTTTTTGGAGGGAGGAAGCCCATAATCTCCTGGAAGATAAACATTTACGTGACAAATCAGAGCAAGAGGATGATAACTGATATATGGGCGCTCCTCACAGCAGATAACACTGACACGCTAACGGAAAACATTGCGGGAAATACCAGGATGAGGTGAAAGTTCATTGGGAGATATGTCTTTATAATCCATGGAGCTCAATGCCTAGTTCAGAGTAAAATGCTGTATTTTTAGTAGGGCTGGGTATTGACACAAATTTCACAATTCGATTCGATTTCGATTCACAAGCTTGCAATTCGATTCGATTTCGATTCCGATTCGATTCAATATTGATTATTTTGGATATCAGTTACAATAAATGGCAAATTTTCTCAAGGAAATCAAATGCTGTAAACTATGGGAGTCTAGTTGTAGCTAGGCTTCGTTAGCCTAATATGAAGGTAATAATGAACTGTTTTGTAGCTATACAAACACTTAAATTACACTTTTATTTATTTTTATAATAAAAAGATTATATGAAATACAAACATTTAAATGGTGGCTGTCATAAAAACTTGCCGGATTTATTCAAATATGCATTAAATATTGAAGAACATTAAGATTATAATGCATATGTAATATGGTGTATATATTTAGCAAAATGCTCCTCTCTGGAGTTATTTTTTCTAGCTGACTAACGAGTTGATGTGGGTTTTCTGAGGTAAATATGACGATGACATTGATTACAAGCTGTTGACGTCTTTCCACGGTTGAAACGCTGATTGAGCGAATCAATGTGACATGATACGGATTTCGATAAGTTGTACTTTATCTTTTAACACACTTTCAGATGCTCATTCATGTTTATTTGGCGCTGTGACTGGTATTATTAACCCGGAAGAGAGATCAGCGCTGCTGCTTCTCCAGAGTGATCTCACGCCACAGCGCCAAAACCTTATTTATGTTTTTGAATTTCTAAAGAAAATGGACGTAATTTGAAAATTGAGACTTTGTTTCATATCAATAGTAACAAAGGACAAAGATTATTGCGATTTTTTGGATGCGCGCAGCCGCGATACAATGTCCCATTCATTCAAATGAAACAGGATGACTAATCGATTCTTGAGATTTAGGAATCGATATCGGTTCGTAAAAATGAGAATCGATTAATAGCGAGAAATCGATATTTATTACCCAGCCCTAATTTTTAGTGCTTGATGTGTCATTTTTTGCTCACCGGTTTCCTGTTTGAGATCTTGAAAGAATTTCTGGTTGAAGATGAAGGCAACTCCACTTATCTCCTCAACCTTTGCCTCAGCTGTGGTGTTTCTGTTGATGAAGTTTGCCGTGATGGCGATGGCCAGTTTGCCACGAAACTCCTTCCTCCTGAACCCTGAGAATGAGAGGAAGGAAAAAGTGAGGTTCTGGTGTGTCTCCAACAATGTTGCAAAATTTCTAAAGCAATATTATTCCTGTTTGACAGAGGTCCACTAATGAAGAGGAAATATGCCAGTATCACAAGCCCATTATTTTAGGCTCAAAGACACTCAATCTAACCAACTACAATGAGACAGGTTTCCAGGGACAAAAAGTTTGCCTGTCCATACCAAATACTGCCCAGATATTTAAGGGTTTAAAAGACTATTTATATTCTGCAATATTCTTGATTTTACTGCACTGACGCTAACTGAACTGAATCGAATCAACACTGAAAACTGACTTGAGCTGAAAAATTACACTTTGCTTTATTGCTGAAATCCAATTTGTTTTATGATTGATTGAACATTAGTTTTCCATGTAGTTTTCCTGTTTTTCTAAAGTAAAGCTGCTTTGAAAGTTCTACTGTATATAAATAAATGTGATTTGGCTTGACAAGGGTTATTATTAGGGCTGTCAAATGATTAATCATGATTAATCACATCCAAAATAAAAGTTTGTGTTTACATAATATATGTGGGTGCACTGTGTATAATTATTATATATATATATATATATATATATATAAATACACACACATGCTTGTATATTTAAGAAATATTTTTATGTATATACTGTACATAGATTTATATATAATTTATATTATATATAAATATAAAAAAAAATTTTTCATGTGTGTGTATTTATATATTTACAAAATAATTATACACAGTGCACCCACATATATTATGTAAACACAAACTTTTATTTTGGATGCGATTAATCGCGATTAATCATTTGACAGCCCTAGATATTATCAGTTACTAAACCAAAAACTAAAACCATACTGTAAAAAAACATAATTACAGTAACTTAAATAAACATTAACTGAAAATAAAATACAAAAACCTAAAGTTGAACTGATTTATTTCAGCTAGCTCGACATTTCTTATTTTTTACTTTAAGTTAAAGTACTAAAATAACTAAAGCTAAATAAACTAAAACTATTAGTTAATAAAAAAAATGGCATATCAACAAATGAAATTACTCAACATTTTAACTAAAATTAAAACAAAAAAATATGACACAATTGAAATCTATTTCACAGAGGTGGAAAGAGTACTGAAAATTTGTACTCAAGTACAAGTACAAGTAGTTGCTAAAATAATACTCGATTACAAGCAAAAGTACTGGTGTTAAAAATGTACTTAAGTAAAAGTACAAAGTACCCCTCTCAAAAACTACTCAAGTACTAATTACTAATTACTTTTAGCCTGTGATATTTATTTACTTTTATGGAAACCAATTTATAAAAATGGTCTAATATGATTATTATTATTAATGAATTATAATGCAAAATAAATAAACTTATTAGGTTATTTTATTTATAAACTTCTTTTTTTCTTTTCTTTTTTTTTTTTTTACAATAAAGATTTCCAAAAGTACCCTACTAATATTTCAAAAGTTTCAAAAGTTATCAGCATTTAGCACTGACACAAATGTGCCATCTAGACAGACTGACAATCAGTGCAGTTACACTGTTATGCCAGTGGGTCATGGCCGGCAAGATACTGTTTTTATGAAAGAGTCATAATTAAACTCTTCATTGTAAGCTTAAAACACGGATTCAATATTAATAAAACATTGGTGTTGACAATGACATACAATATAACTTTTTAATCTAAGTTTACAATGCTAAATCTTTATTACGGTATATGTGCTTGTCACCTGAGTAATGCTGAAGCTCATGTTTCAAGTGATGTTTTTAGTCAAATTATCGTGAGGTCTACCCAACTTTAAAAACGAAAACAACTGAACTATCACATATCACTGCAGAAACAAAGTTTCTATAAAACGTCTCCTTTCCTTCCTCTGTATAAGAACAACTCCTCCATGTGGGGTCATGGGCATTCGTCATCTGGTCTTTCTTCTGGAATTTTCAATGAATTCAGCGTCTCGAATGTCCATGTCCATTACGGCAAAGTTCTTTGATAACACTAAAATACAAACTGAAGGACGTGTGAGGACGAATATAGCTCTCCAGGAACCGGGCTTTTTTCCCGCTCCAAATACAAGGGTTTTTATTGGCCCGCCCACGATCAGTTATTTCCATTGGATACCCAAATGCTGGTCAAAGATTTGAATAATTGTTGAATTCAAATTGTACAAGTACTTTGTAATTAATGGCATTTTTAAAGTAGTGAAGTACATTACTTAACTTAATTTGTACTCAAGTACAAGAAAAATTACAGACTAAAAAATGTACTCATAAAAGTACAAGTACACGAAAAAACTACTTAATTACAGTAATCTGAGTAGTTGTAATTCGTTACTTCCACCTCTGCTATTTCATCATAAATATAACAGTGTATCAATAACACTGGATTTGACATCTTGACACGAAGATGGCGCCGCTATGTTTGGCTTGCCACTTGCTTATCTGTTTTTTCATGTTTGTTTTTGCTAACGTTTCGCCGATTATTGTTTATGATCGCACTACGCTGCTGGAATTGCGTTTTACAACTAATCACCTTCTAAATGCCCAATCCTTCAAACCACCACCGCCACTATTGACACTAATCCCTTCTCACCTGAGACGCCCTACCTGTCTGCTACCAGGCAGCAAGCGTCGCAGAAGACGCGGTCGGAGAAGTGGGTTACATGTCAGGCTGAGGAATCGCCTGGTCTCTCCGCCGTCGAGGACTGGAAATCAATCAGGAATTGGCAGTGCTAGAGGATCGTGGGAATGCTACCGATAGTCAGGGAGCCAAAGTCTCAAAAATGGGTTGAACCTGACATGGTCTGCCATACTTTTTATTTGTGTTTTTTCTGTTAACTTTGACCCTAAGAACAAATAATTAGAGGGTCTGCTCTGCCGGAAATATCGCGAAAAAAAATTGTGGCCATTTTAGTGTACGCACCCTTTATTTTTTATCAGAAAAATGTGAAAAATTATTTTTTTCATCAAATTCTTAGTGGGTTGGGTAGGTTCTCAATAAATGCATTCCAGATACACAGAACACATGTGCAGACAACATCCACTGAAAAAATAATTCTTAAAACACATTTCTACATGATTTCGCATCAATTTAATGCAAAAAAACAGGCGTTTTTTCACTTATTTTCCACTATTTTCATCTTTACTTCATTGGCAATCAACTATTCCCTTAAGTTATGACATCAGGCAATATGCCATTCTTTTCACCAAACACTATACTCATTACACAGAAAAAATTATAAAAATCCAAACAAAATCAATGGATCTGTGATGATTTCACTACTAGTTGGCGATCAACAGGCTCAGAATTTCAATAGAATTTTAGACTACTCTCAAAATTCTTAAAAACATGCTGGATATTTAGCATCATGGCTCACTTACAAACACACACACACACACACACACACATGATCTTAGTAATTTTTATGAGTTTGGAACAACCAACCAATGGTTACCAACGGTTACCAACAGACTTCGAAGCTGCTCATCATTGTCTGTGGTAAGTGATAGTGACTAATATACCGGTAGGTCTGCCCCAGAGTTTTGGGAAAAGAATGGTAATATGGATACTGTAATTGTAATTAACTGAAAGGACCACACCAGTCTTCAAACAATAATATTTCTGATGATTCCTCATCCCAAACATATCCCTGTAGCAGCAGCATTCATTCTCTACTAGTTTACTTAGCTAGCTTTAGCCGTTTTAGCTAATGTCGGTGGTTTCTTTAAACTGCATTACTCCTCACAGGTATGGGGTAGAGAGTAGAGACTTACTTTTTTTTAAATGCTTAGGATATTATTCTCTAATAGAGGTATGTGTCCTATATGTTCAATAAGCTTCAACCGGAAGTTGAGAAATTGCCAAAATTTCAACTGGACTTGTTAGGTAAAGAAATAGATATGAGAATAAATGCTGCTACAGGAATACGTTTGGAGCGAGGAATCATTGGAAATAAACTTGTATGAAGCCTGGTGTGGTCCTTAAAGTGTTTTTCATGTCAGACAGATAGTAGGCTAGTAAGGATAACTAAAGGCTTCATTAAACGTTAGCTGCCATTAGCAATTAGCTACATGGCTAGTTGTTACATTCAGATTTAGAAAGTTTAGCTAGTTAGCTTGTGCACGAATGGCCACACAGACACAAAAAAACAATATATAGCTATATTGGATATCAGATTGTACACAATACTGAACAATACAAATGTTCAGTAGAATGTAAACATACTATATAGTATGCATAGTTTGTTTTTTGTATATAATACTGTACAGTATAGAGTGAGTGATTTGTCAAAAGCTAGTTACCTAGTAGTGTCAAACATCTAGATTTCTTTCACCCGAATGCACAATATTTTCCATTGGCAGATTTGGTTCTGATCTTATTGGGTTTGCTGTGGAGGAAAAGGTAACGAGAAGAGAAGTCAGCAGACGATTGGAAAGGACTGTAAAGAGGAGTGGAGGATTGAACAGAAGGGAAGAGTAGAATGAGGAGAGTAGAGTAAAGAGGACAGGGGTGGACTGAACAAGAGAGAAGAATAGTAGATGAAAAAAGAGGAGTGAATTGATCATTTACATTTATTCATTTAGCTGATGCTTTTTATCCAAAGTGACTTACAATTGCTATATATGTCAGAGGTCACACACCTCTGGAGAAACTAAGGGTTAAGTGTCTTGCTCAAGGACACATTGGTGTCTCACAGTGGATTCGAACCCCGGTCTCTCACACCAAAGGCATGTGTCTTATCCACTGCGCCATAACCACCCCGCTCAGTGATGATCAGATGTGGTTTGTTGGTGCCTTGGGGAAGAAGGGACCACAGTTGATCACAGTTGCAGGGATGGTATCTAGGATGAGAAATGTTGGAACGATTTCCATGTAGGAGCAGTGCAATTTGGTTCCAGGTCCTCCAATAGTTTGTTGGTGACTTGGGAAAGATGGGACCATAGCTTATCACAGTTGCGGGGATGGTATCTGGGATGGTAAATGCTTGGAATGAACTGCCATGCAGTGTTCGTCCATCCTTTGTGTACTCTGGGAAGTCAAGTTTATCAAACTGTGTGAATCGTCAAACCTTCAGGTTCGTTGGTATGAAGGCACCATCCCTAGTTGTCTGCTCTTCAACTGCCATTGTTGTAAAATATATGTACTTCTTTGTAGCTGATGCTGTTCCTAAATCTATTTAGGAGTGACACGGTTGACTTCTGGTTTCCTTAACGGCTATCCCAACGTGTTTCGGTGTTGGGATCTTGGCAACTGCTTGGCAGACATCCTGGGCAAGGTTGAGAACTTGTTCTTGCTGCTTAAGACTAACTTTCACCCGGTCGTCTTCACCTAACTCTGGAGATGTATCTGTTATCATCCATGCCAGGTGGTATAACAGCTCAATCTTTGGGATGCCTCCAGGTATGATATCTTGCTGCAGTGTTGGGTCTTCAGTCATACTGCCAGCGATCTGGTGACTTCCTCTGGCTTGAGCTGTTCTGGCTTGTCTTGCTTCCTTCAGGGCCTGCTTAGGTTGGTCCTGGAGTTCCTTCCGTATTCTAGTTGCAGTGTTGTAGGAAGAGACTATGGTGTCAACTCACTTTCTTCTTCATATTCTGCAAGAAGTATGCAGAGTATTAGGGTGGTGATGGTGCAGTGGATAAGGCACATGCCTTTGGGTTGAGAAACCCTGGTTTGAATCCACTGCGAGACACCAATGTGTCCCTGAGCAAGACACTTAACCCCTAGTTGCTCCAGAGGCGTGCGACCTCTGACATATATAGCAATTGTAAGTCGCTTTGGATAAAAGCGTCAGATAACTGTAAATGAGTATTTCTTCTTCATACTCTGCCTCTTCCGTTTTCTCCTTAAGTTCCTTCAACTTTGAGAGCATGTGGCCAACATTCATTTATGCTGAGCAAATAGAACATACTTTCTGTGGCACAACCATTATTTTAAAAATACCACCTACTTCAAAGTGCCTTCTAAGGTGGGCAATAAAGGACTGATATGTATGAGGTAACATTGTGAACTCCATGGCTTTCCAAGTATTTATGGAATTCATCCCTCAAAGCTGTAACAAAGAATATGGCATTCAGGTCTGGATGCTGGTGCCATAGGGTGGGCCGTCTCTGAGAGAGCAGATCCTGGGCCAGGGAGGGGCTGTTGCGAGGAGCACCAGTTCCAGGAACCAGATCCGGTTGGACCAATACAGCGCAACTAACAAGACCTGCTCCTCGTCCTTCCTGACCTTGCACAATGTCTGTGCAAGAAGGCTCACTGGGGGAAACGCATACTTGCGTAGGTCCGGGGACCAGCTGTGTGCCAGAGCATCCATGCAGAGGGTCCCCTCGGTCAGAGAATAGAACGACTGGTAGTGAGAATTGTCCTGGGCGGCAAACAGATAAACATGTGGGGTCCACACTGAGGCCTGGATGGTGGCTGCTGCTGGGGCTTCACAGGAGCGGAGGATGCCCCAGGAGGTCGACCTCAGTGACGAACGGATGGAGGGTCTGCGACCAGTGAACGGGTGGGGCAAAGCTGTCAACCACGTCGCCGAATAACCAAACCTGGGACAGAGGGGCATCCAGGAACCGATTCTTAATGGTGTCCCTCATATCGGCCAGGTTGAGCCAAAGGTGGTGCTCCTGGACCACCAAGGTGGACATCGCCTGACCAATGGAACGTGCGGTTTCCTTCGAAGGGGGCAACACAGCCGAATCCTCATCTCCAGAGGACTGAAGCTCCCCCTACAATGCTGTGATCGACATCTGATCATCAAGCAGAGCCCCAAAGGACATGGCTGGTTGTTGCAGCGCTTGTAAGGTGTGAGGGACCCAAGGAGATTGCCTCAGCGGGGAAGTCCTCACATTAATCCTCAGATCACCCTCAGATCACCCTGACCATGCACAAAAGTAGGTAAATTTTGAGGTCCAAAATAAAAGCTAGACATAGGCGAGGGGACTGCACCTCCCTTGAGGTAAGCAAGTCTCAATCTCAGCACAGTCATAGTCATATTCCCGCAATGAAAACATGAACTATTCACAAAAGTTGCCTCAGCGTGCTGAATGCCCAACACGAAAAGGAACTATTGTGACCATCTGCTGGCGCCAGGGAATGACCGCATCCATAAACGCACGAGCGGAAAGACATCCTGAAACATCCTGTTGCTCTTTTAGTGAAAACACAAAAATTCAGTGTCAAAGTACCCAAAGATAGCCGTGGTGTAATCGGGGTACACTCTCAAAGAGGAACGACCACCAAGACCGACACACACACACACACAAGCAATGCTGTGAAAATCCTTGAGGCCACCACTGATCGCACAGTCACACCAGCAGTGGATACAGAGTCTTGCTTTTCTGGAATCTTAAACATTGCACCAGTCTGCAGAACTCAGTCAGACGAAAGCTCGGCTCCTAAGTGAAAGACAATGTGTGCGTGCGCCCGCTTCCTGTTTATACCCACGCAATGGATCTGTGATGATTTCACTACTAGTTGGTGATCAACAGGCTCAGAATTTCAATAGAATTTTAGACTACTCTCAAAATTCTTAAAAACAAGCTGGATATTTAGCATCATGGCTCACTTACAAACACACACACACACACACACACACATGATCTTAGTAATTTTTATGAGTTTGGAACCAACCAACGAACGGTTACCAACGGATTTCGAAGCTGCTATACCCATGCTGCGGAGTGGGGCACGTGATGCGATCCCTGAAGTGGTCCCGATTACATTGTCACGTCGATGTTACGCCGCACGTGATCGACTCAAAGGGAACTAAAATTTTAATAGTAGGTACTCAATCAAAACTGCGGAATTGTGGAAGTTTTACACTTACTATCGCCGACTCTGTTATCTTTCTTTCTTCTCAGGTTAAGAGTCTGAGTGTCATCCTGTATTGATAAACTTCAGACGGTTCAGAATTCAGCAGCTCGGATCATTACACAAACACTGTTGAATGAGCATATTACTCCAGTTTTAGGGAACATTCATTGGTTTCCAATCAGATTTCATATCAATTCAAAATTTTACTTTTTACTTTTTGTAAGGTGTCCTTGAGTGTCTTGAAAGACGCCCAACAAATAAAATGAATTATTATTATTACTACTAGCTAACTAGCTTTTGACAAATCACTCACTCTATATACTGTAAAAAAAAAAAAAAACTATGCATCCTATATAGTATGTTTACATTTTACAGAACATTTGTATTGTTCATTATTGTGTACAGTCTGATATCCAATATAGCTATATATTGTTTTTTTTTTGTCTGTGCGGCCATTCATGCCACAAGCTAACTAGCTAAACTTTCTAAACCGCAATGTAACAACTAGCCATGAAGCTAAATGCTAATGGCAGCTAACGTTTAATGTAGCCTTTAGTTATCCTTACTAGCCTACTATCTGTCTGACATGAAAAACACTTTAAGGACCACACCAGGCTTCATACAAGTTTATTTCCAATGATTCCTCGCTCCAAACGTATCCCTGTAGCAGCATTTATTCTCATATCTATTTCTTTACCTAACAAGTCCAGTTGAAATTTTGGCAATTTCTCAACTTCCGGTTGAAGCTTATTGAACATATAGGACACATACCTCTATTAGAGAATAATATCCTAAGCATTTAAAAAAAGTAAGTCTCTACTCTCTACCCCATACCTGTGAGGAGTAATGCCGTTTAAACCACCGACATTAGCTAAAACGGCTAAAGCTAGCTAAGTAAACTAGTAGAGAATGAATGCTGCTGCTACAGGGATATGTTTGGGATGAGGAATCATCAGAAATATTATTGTTTGAAGACTGGTGTGGTCCTTTCAGTTAATTACAATTACAGTATCCATATTACCATTCTTTTCCCAAAACTCTGGGGCAGACCTACCGGTATATTAGTCACTATCACTTACCACAGACAATGATGAGCAGCTTCGAAGTCAGTTGGTAACCGTTGGTAACCATTGGTTGGTTGTTCCAAACTCATAAAAATTACTAAAATCATGTGTGTGCGTGTGTGTGTGTGTTTGTAAGTGAGCCATGATGCTAAATATCCAGCATGTTTTTAAGAATTTTGAGAGTAGTCTAAAATTCTATTGAAATTCTGAGCCTGTTGATCGCCAACTAGTAGTGAAATCATCACAGATCCATTGATTTTGTTTGGATTTTTATAATTTTTTCTGTGTAATGAGTATAGTGTTTGGTGAAAAGAATGGCATATTGCCTGATGTCATAACTTAAGGGAATAGTTGATTGCCAATGAAGTAAAGATGAAAATAGTGGAAAATAAGTGAAAAAACGCCTGTTTTTTTGCATTAAATTGATGCGAAATCATGTAGAAATGTGTTTTAAGAATTATTTTTTCAGTGGATGTTGTCTGCACATGTGTTCTGTGTATCTGGAATGCATTTATTGAGAACCTACCCAACCCACTGAGGATTTGATGAAAAAAATAATTTTTCACATTTTTCTGATAAAAAATAAAGGGTGCGTACACTAAAATGGCCACAATTTTTTTTCGCGATATTTCCGGCAGAGCAGACCCTCTAATTATTTGTTCTTAGGGTCAAAGTTAACAGAAAAAACACAAATAAAAAGTATGACAGACCATGTCAGGTTCAACCCATTTTATAGAGCTTTTGAGACTTTGGCTCCCCGACTACGATGGCTTCGGCCGGTTAATTCCAACACTGACGTTCCTTTTCCGTGTCCCCGCCGCGTCAAGACATCTACACGGGGTTGCGTCCAAAGAAACCTCCGTCTTATTCCTCGTGTGACATCGTCGCCTGCCAACTCGACCACGTTTCGCATGGCATTATGTAACACCAGATCGCTCAATAACAAAACATTTGTCCTCAATGATGTCATCTCCTCGTACAATCTGGATTTGTTTTTCCTCACCGAAACCTGGCTTCCCCCAGGTGACGTCAGTGCCTTTTCGGAACTCCTCCCCTCTGGCTATCTTTACCTAAACACCCCGCGGCAAACGGGTAGGGGCGGGGGGATAGCTACTGCACACAGACAGTCCTTGATATGTCGCCAGCTGTCCACTAGAGGGTATTCCAGCTTTGAGTTACAAGCATTTGTGCTCACACTACCCTGTCCCATCTTATGTGCAGTAATTTACCGGCCACCAAAACTAAATAAGGATTTTTTAAATGAGTTTTCAGTGTTTTTGACAGAGTTTCTGGCAAAGTTTGATAATATTTTAATCTGTGGGGATTTTAACATTCACGTCTGTTGCCCCTCTGATAAACATGCTAATGATTTTAAGGCACTTTTAGATTCATTGGACCTCACCCAGTCCATATCCTGTCCCACTCATAGGTTAGGTCATACTCTTGACCTTATTATCTCTCGTGGGGTGGTAGTCTTAACCTGTGAGGCTCTGGATTTTCCCATCTCTGACCACTCTCTCATACGGTTTGACATCTGTACTGTTTCTCCTGCTCCTTCATCTACTGCCCCCCTTCGTCGTCGCATTATTACTCCATCCACAGTCGATAACTTTGTTGCTGCCTTCTCTGTCTCCGACATCGTCTCCACTGCTGAACTGACAACAACGCCTTTATGTCCTGACCTTCTCCTCTCCTCCTTCCACACCATCTGCTCCCAGATTATGGACTCTGTTGCGCCCTACAAGGAAAAGACGACCAAAGGTCCATCGGTCCCCTGGCTCAATGATTTAACTTGGGCCCTCAGGCGCCAGTGTAGACAGGCTGAGCGTAAATGGAAGAAGGATAGGCTGCAGGTGTCACTGGACATGTTAAGAGACAGTCTTGCCAACTTTCAGAGAGCTGTGAAGGAAGCTAAAGGACAATACCTTTCTAACCTCATCAATAGCAATAGCCACCGCCCTGGAATCCTGTTTAGCACTGTTAATTCTGTCATTAATCCGGTGTCTGTTGTTTTAAATGATGTATCAGAAAAAACATGCAATGCATTCAAACAACACTTTTTGGACAAGGTTTCGTCTGTTAGGCAAACTATTGCACATGCTCCTGTTGTTGTCTTTTCCTCTCGAGCGACGCAATGCATGCTGGGGGACTTTGATACAGTTACTCTGGAGGACCTCAAGATAGCTGTTCATGAGCTGAAGCCTACCACCTGTCCTCTAGACGCTATTCCTGCCAGGATTTTGAAAGATGCTATTGACATCGTAGGTCCTTTTCTCGTCACCTTCATGAACAGCTGTCTAAGTTTGGGGACTGTTCCCACTGCTCTCAAACATGCTATTGTAAGACCGCTGCTCAAAAAACCCAGCTTAGATCCTACCATACTGTCCAATTTTCGACCAATATCTCATCTGCCATTTCTGTCTAAGTTGATGGAGAAGCTTGTTTTCTCCCAGCTTCAGTCTCACCTACAACTGCACGCCATTAATGATAAATTTCAGTCCGGTTTCAGGTCCAGACATAGCACTGAATCTGCGTTACTAAGGGTCCATGATGACATTCTTGGAGCTCTGGATAGTAAAAGCTCTGTGGTTATGGTACTACTGGACCTTACCGCTGCATTTGACACCGTGGATCACTCCATCCTCATCTCCCGTCTTCAACATCTTGTTGGTTTGCAGGGCGCAGTGCTAAATTGGTTCTCTTCATATCTCACCAACAGAACTTTTTCAGTAATGCTTGATGACTTCTCATCCTCATCTGCCCCTCTGTCATCCGGTGTGCCTCAAGGATCCATTCTCGGTCCTGTTCTGTTCTCCCTCTACATGCTACCACTTGGACAACTCATCTCCAATCATAATGTTCAATTTCACTTCTATGCAGACGACCTCCAGATCTACCTTCCTGTGATTCTGAACAATCGTTCTGCGCTGGACCCTGTCTATGACTGCCTTAGGGACATTAAGCAGTGGCTTTCCCAGAATTTCCTTCATTTGAATGAAGAAAAGACGGAGTACATTCTTTTTAGCCCTGATTCACCCAGTAGTTCTTTTAGTTTTGGTCCTCTAACACCTCAGTTTGCACCCACTGTACGCAATTTGGGTGTTATTTTTGACAAAAATTTGCAGTATGACAAACAGATTAGTGCTGTTGTCAGGGCGAGCTTTTACCAGCTAAGGCTTCTCAGTAAGGTCAAACCATTCTTGTCCCGAGCTGACTTTGAAAAAGTCATTCATGCCTTTATCAGCTCGAGGATAGACTACTGTAATGCCCTCTACACTGGACTTAATCAATCATCTCTTAATCGGCTTCAACTGGTTCAGAACGCGGCAGCACGTCTACTCACCAACACCTCCAAACGCTCGCACATCACCCCTGTCCTCCGCTCGCTCCACTGGCTCCCGATACGGTTTAGGGTGGAGTATAAGATCCTACTGTTTGTGTTCAAGGCTATTAATGGTCTGGCCCCGGTCTACCTCGCCGATTTAGTAACAGTTTATCAACCACCCAGAACTTTGCGCTCATCTGAACAGATCTATCTGGTCATTCCCAAATTTAAATATAAAAAGTTTGGAGGCCGGTCATTTGCTGTCCAGGGCCCTAAACTGTGGAACGCTTTACCAACATTCCTAAGAAGCATCACTGTGCTGGGTGCTTTTAAATCACAGTTAAAAACATATCTGTTCAGACAAGCTTTTAACATGTAATCTTCAACTCTGGCTTATTTTTGTGTTTTGTTTTGTTCTTCCCCTTTTTTTTCTGTTGTCTATTGATGCTTTTACTGGAAAGCGCCTTGTGCACCTTTTGGCTGTTGTAAGGCGCTATACAAATAAAATTTGATTGATTGATTGATTGATGAAGATATTTGCTGTTTAATGAACAGCAGAATTTTGGACCAATGAGATTTCACAGAAACCGTAGCCCTGCCCACACGAATACAATGTTTTCTTTACATTTTGAGCTCTCTCCACATATTTTTGAAAACACTTTCCAAAAGTGAGGAAAGCACTTTCGGCGACATCATGAACAATGAACATTTTTGGGTGAACTATCCTTTTAATCATTACACCGCTATATGGCAGAGTCTGGGAAGTAAATCTCTCCGTCTGCTAATCCCTGTAACATTCATCTGTGGCTTTTAAAGCACGCTGGCATTTTCGTATCAACGGTGTGATTTCTTTAGACACTGTTGGCGTGCAGAAACAAAATGGAAGGCAAAAACTGCACATGAGGACAATCCCACAAGATCAACAAACTGTTTTGTTACTCAGCACTCAGATAGCTTTCAATAAAAGTGCCTTGTTAGGAAGCGCTGTACCTGCTTTCGATTTCGTCAATCCTTTAAGATCATTACAAATCACACTGTACGACATAGATCTTATAAACTTGGGTACGACATGAATGTAAACCCTACGACACCAATTGAATTGTAGGATACAAAGCAAGTCAAAAACGAACGAATCTCATCAAAATGAACGAATCTTTTCCAGAGTCAACTTCGTTGAATGAACCAAATGACACGAAAAAAAGATTTCGAACAGGAGAGTCCCGAACGTGCATCACAGAACAGAGCAAGGCGACCATTTGAGCTTATAAAACTAAAACTTTGTTGTTGTTTTTTTTAAATGAGCGATCGTTTCGCTTAATAAGACCCTTATTCATCATCTGGTGTCGTTTAAAGCCCTTTGAAGCTGCACTGAAACTCTCATTTGGACCTTGAACCGTTTGGTGCCCATTGAAGTCCATTATATGGAGAAAATCCTGGAATGGATGTCTTTTCGACTGAAGAAAGAAAGACATGGACATCTTGGATGACATGGGGGTGAGTAAATTATCAGCAAAAGTTTTTTTTAAAGTGAACTACTCCTTTATGCTTATAATTTTGTTTTAAAAATATAATGACGTAATTAAAAGTTGCAGAATGGATTCATTTGGAGACTTTAAAATTGGCAGAGATAGGCAGGCAATGCCAAACTAAATCTTACAAGTTATTGCTTAGCTTCAACAGCACTAGTCTGTATTTTTCCCCTCCGGTCTCGGCTTGGTCTTGGTCTTGATACCCTCTGGTCTTGGTCTCGGTTTGACTACAAGTCTAGAGATGATCATGCTAAATTTCTGACAGTCAAAATTATTGCAGGCTATCTTTGGTCGCAAGGCCGAGACGAAGGCCTCATTTGAACCTCTCACTGAATGACGTAGAGCCACAACCACTCGGCATTCGATGCTCAGTTATGAAAGAAGAAGGAACTTAAAGTGGCTTTTAATTAGAACTAAACACTAATGGCAAATAAGTCCAGGCAAACTTTACAAAAATGGCACAAGCTGTTCATTTCCATAGATGTTGAGTGGGTTGACTTGGCTGAAGTTTCTCAATCCTGCACACATTTGATAAAGAGCCAGAACTGCTCTATTACTGTCATGATGTTAACTTGCTAAGACATCAACTCTCCTCTTCATCATCATCTGTAGCTGTTTTCGTCTGACCGCTGCTCTGCCTCAGATTGGGATAAATTTAACATTCCCTAGATGTCCTGAAGTAGCTCACGTAATGTCCAAAACAAGCTTGGGCTCTTTTTCCCTAAGGTTACTCATAATTGGGCAATGAGCTAACATCTCGTAGTTTGGAGGGCCCCACAAATGCCCTTTTTTGGAAAAAGCATCTGATTAGGGATAAGCGCAAAGATGACGAACCTGGAAAACAGAGTCCAACGGACACACATCATCAACTGAAACGTGTTCAAAAACCCTGAGAGCTCCTCGAGAGCGCATGCTGATTCGCTGAACTCATTTGTAACCGGTGGGCGGCTGGTGACATCATGCAGTATCGCTTTTCACAGCACAACTCGATTTTATGGCTTGGATGAAACAATTCTCAGGACTTCAGCCAAGAGCTCAGGACAAATTTTAAGAGTGGCTGAGATAGGAGAAGCTTAACAACGAGAGGTTTTGGGTTATATCAGAAGAAGCTGTTTAAAGGAGTAGTTCACTTTAAAAAAAAAAAACTTGTGCTGATAATTTACTCACCCCCATGTCATCCAAGATGTCCATGTCTTTCTTTCTTTCTTCAGTCGAAAAGAAATTAAGGTTTTTGATAAAAAACATTCCAGGATTTTTTTCCATATAATGGACTTCAATGGGAACCAAACGGTTCAAGGTCCAAAAGACAGTTTCAGTGCAAACTGTTCAAAGGGCTTTAAACGATTCCAGACGATGAATAAGGGTCTTACCAAGCGAATCGCTCACTCGTTTGATAAATAAATAACAAAATTTAAGTTTTATAAGCTCAAATGGTCACCTTGCTCTGTTCTGTGATACGCGTTCGTGACTCTCCTGTTCGAACTCGTTCATCAAAATGAACTAATCTTTTTCTGAGTCAATTGGTTCGTTTGGTTCGTTGAATGAACCAAATTACTCGGAAAAAGATTTGTTATCTGGACTCGTTTGTCTGGAATCGTTTAAAATCCTTTGAACAGTTTGCACTGAAACTCTCATTTGGACCTTGAACCGTTTGGTCCCCATTGAAGTCCATTATATGGAGAAAAATCCTGGAATGTTTTCATCAAAAACCTTAATTTCTTTTCGACTGAAGAAAGAAAGACATGGACATCTTGGATGACATGGGGGTGAGTAAATTAGCGGCAAAAGTTTTTTTAAAAGTGAACTACTCCTTTAAGGCTAAGGCTAGCACCAGTTTTGCTTGTGTTTAGCATTAGATATTTGAAAAAAAGTTAAACTTTGGTATGTAATCCATTTGATGGATACCTCAAATTGTGTGACTTGAGTGTGCTATTGCATATGACATGCTATTTTAATGTACATGCTCTCATATTTTAGGTAGGTACAAATTTAGTTACTGCTAGAACAGTTTGCAATCATAGAGCAATGATTATTATAGCCTCTTAGTTACTGTGCAAACAGAGAGGGCTGCATGTGTATTTATTTTAGTGGACATAATATATGTAATTCAGTATTTCAATTCTGGACTGTTTTTTAATAACGACTGAGCAGCAACTCCATCATCCTCAGTCATCCGAGTTCATACCTTCTAAAGAGTTTCGTCTCCCATCGGCTCCCACCACCACATCAAAGTCGAAGTCGGCCACGGGATGATCCGCAGGCCGGATCTCTGCCCTCCAGCCCGGCCCTGCAGAAACACACACATTCAGCCTGAGAAATACAAATGACAAATCACAAATGAAGCTGTCCTTAAAGGAGAAGTTCACTTAAAAAGGAAAATTAGCCCATGATTTATGGTGCGTTCACATGCTATGGTAATTATGGTAAAGCCAACGTGGAAAATGCACATGAACACCCACTGGGTAGCATGTAGAATATTTTGATGCACGAGTTGCCGAGATGAGATAACCTTTGACCTTTTCAAAATGGTGGAGAGCAACGCGAGAGTCGTGCATGGTAAAAATAGGTACTATTCATGATCTAGAAAATATACAGCATATTATTTAGCGTTTGAGTTTTGATAAATCATTTTCTTGCTGTAGCAGATGACTTAAGCAATCTAAAATAGTTTTTCGAGTCAATTTGTTCGTTTCGTTCGTTGAATGAACCAAAAGACTCGGAAAAAGATTCGTTCATTTTGATGAACGAGTTTGAACAGGAGAGTAATGAACACGCATCACAGAAAAGAGCAAGGCGAGCATTTGTGCTTAAATAAAACGTAGTTTTTTATTTATTTTTGAAATGACCGATCATTTCGCTAGATAAGACCCTTATTCATCGTCTGGAATCGTTTAAAGCCCTTTGAAGCTGCACTGAAACTCTCATTTGGACCTTGAACCATTTGGTTCCCATTGAAGTCCATTATATGGAGAAAATCCTGGAATGTTTTCATCAAAAACCTTAATTTCTTTTCGACTGAAGAAAGAAAGACGTGTACATCTTGGATGACATGGGGGTGAGTAAATTATCAGCACAAGTTTTTTTTTTTTAAAGTGAACTACTCCTTTAAAAATGATTTTTTTTTCTTATCACATCGCTTCAGAAGGTCTTTATTAAACCCCCGGAGCCATGAGGAGCGCTTTTATGATGGATAGAAGCACTTTTTGAGCTTCAATCTGATGGTTGTAATCCACTGCCATTATAAAGCTCAGAAGCGTCAGGGAGTTTATTAATATAACTCACATTGTATTCGTCTGAAAGAAGAAAGTCATATACACCCAGGATGGCTTAATAATAAATTAAATCATGGGCTAATTTTCATTTTAAAGTGAACTACTCCTTTAATCTCCCCTAAATAATTCCTATAGTGCAATGAGGTCAAATGAAGAGCAACATGTCACGCTTTTCAGATGTTTCCACTGAGAAAACGAACCAATATAATCTCCACGTTTCAGAAGAGATTTCAACAATGTCATTCAGCAAAAGTCTGAATCTTAAAGGGATACTCCACTTTTTTTTTTTTTTGGAAATAGGCTCATTTTACCACTCCCCCAGAGTTAAACAGTTGAGTTTTACCATTTTCGAATCCATTCAGCCATTTTTTTTTATATTTAGAAGAAGAATATCAGTAACCAGACAGTTTCTGGTCTCATTGACTTCCATAGTATTTTTTTTCCCTACAATGGAAGTCAATGAGACCAAAAACTGGTTACTGATATTCTTCTAAATATCAGAAAATCGGCTAAATGGATTTGAAAATGGTAAAACTCAACTTTTTAACTCTGGGGGAGTGGTAAAATGAGCCTATTTCCAAAAAAAAAGTGGAGTATCCCTTTAAACATGAACTCAAACATTTTTCTATCTACAGTATATACTGTATTCTCTTATTTCACCCAAAGAACTTTAGAAGAAGCATCTCAGAGTTGATACAAATCTGGGAAGTCTCCCAAACTGTGAAAGAGAAACATCTGAGCAATATTTTCTCCTCAGGGGAGGACAGGAGCTGGGTGGAGCAACAGTACAATAAATACAAATATGAAAATATTTCAAAACACTTTATCCAAGTTCACATCTGAGGGACCGTTTCTCGCTCGTTGTTTAAAATAAAAATAATCTGCTAAATGGAAACAGCTACATATTTCAACAAGCCTAGCCAATGTTTTTCATGTAAGCATTATGTAATCTTGCCTTAAACACTATGCATTCCAACAACATATAGTCACAGCCAGGCATTCAGCTATTATTAATAAAAGCCAACCATAAATGTCACATGTTCGGAGTACAACTTAAGGGCAAATAAACCAGAACAAGATCCAACTGAACTGCATCCAGGATCATGGCCCAGCAAGCACTCGTTCTTAATTTAGAAAGCTCTTTTGTTTTTATCAGCGTGCTGTCATTGCTTCTGAAGGGAGAGAGATGGATTGCTAATGGGCTAGAAGTTTAGAGGTCCAATCACAAGCTTGTTGTTCTTCCATAGAGGACCAAAGTGCCCACATATGGAAACATATGCGCTCACAAAAGCCCTGGACCGATGAGATCTGTTTCCAATTACCAAAATCAACTAATTGTTTCTTCATTTCTCTGATCTCTGTGTCGTTAAACGAGAGTGTGTTATGAGTGAAGCTGCGGTGGATGCGAGAGGGGCGAGTGATGTGGATTTGAACACTTTTTCATGGGCATTAAAATTGCATTAACAGCTCTGCAGGTGTTGTTCGGTTGTCATGGAAACGGTTATTATATTGCGGCAGGAAGAATCTTCCTGGTAATGACAGATTGGCCCTAAAAACCGTAAACCGATCTGAAGAAAATGCTGTAATGCAGAGAGACAACAAAATCAAAAGAGCCAGAATACATCAACATTTCAATATGAAGCTTAAACTGTGGGATATAAAAATGATTACATCAAAGTAATGGTATTTTCAGGGTAGAAACAGGCTTTTTTGCTTATTCAACAAATTAGAAAGCAGACAGGGACTGATCAGTGAAAAGTTTGGACATGCTTGACTATTGTCTTATGCTTAAATGTTTAATTTTAGAGCATTTTCAGATCGTTTGCTTCGTTCTGAAACAGGGACTTAATTCGTTACAATGTTGCATTTCCTTTTCACAAGGCATAAGACAATAGTCAAGCATGTCCAAACTTTTCACCGGTGTTATAAATGCACTGACTGTTCAGTCTCTTTCTGCTTTCTAATTTGTTGAATAACCAAATAAGCCTGTTTCTACCCTAAAAATACCATTACTTTGATGCAATCATTTTCAAAGCGTACCGAAATGTGTTCATGCAAATCACATGTGAGGAAAACCTGTCCTCTTATTTGTCCGAGTTTCCTCTGCGTCATCCATCAAGACAGATTGACAAATCTGCCAAAGAGCTTATAGACTTTATCTTTAGTCTTATTTGAATGTAGCCGTCATTCATGCTCTAACTGATAAATTATATATATTTAATTATATTTAAAATAATATATTGATAGTGGCTCCCTGACATGCAAGATAAATTACCCAACTATATAAAAGCATTAAAATATACTTCCATCTCATACTTTTTTCAATCACCATGTCCCTTTAGGTGCTCTGTAGAATGCATCATTTCCTTTCTGAATATAGTATTCGGCTTTGGGTACATCCCTATTATACTGTATATACAGTGATGTGAATAAGTTTGGATACCCATGCTAAAGTTGCCTAAAAAGAGGAATAAAAAATCATCTTTTGGATGTTGATCTTAATGCCTTAATTAGAAAAATGAGGAAAACTCCAACCTTTAAGGACACCAATTTTCTTTGTGAATGAATAATGTATCGTAAATAAATAAATGTTTTTCCTTAAAATACAGGGTGCATAAGTCATGTTAAATTCCCATAGAGTCAGGCAGATTTTTATTTTTAAAAGCTAGTTATTTCATGGATCCAGGATAATATGCATCCTGATAAAGTTCCCTTGGCCTTTGGAATTAAAATATCAAATATCCCCACATCATCACACACCCTTCACCATGCCTAGAGATTGGCATGGGGTACTTTCCATAAGATCATCTTTCAATGCAAATCAAACCAGCTATTAGGCTAACTGAAGTAAAACCATGCCAATATTTAATTCCAAAGGTCAAGGGAACTTTATCAGGATGCATATTATCCTGGATCCATGAAATAACTGGCTTTTAAAAATAAAAATCTGCCTGACTCTATGGGAATTTAACATGACTTATGCACCCTGTATTTTAAGGAAAAACATTTATTTATTTATTTATTTATGAGACATTATTCATTCACAAAGAAAATTGGTGTCCTTAAAAGGTTTGATTTTTCCAATTTTTTTTAATTAAGCCATTAAGATCAATATCCAAAAGATGAATTTTTATTCCTCTTTTTAGGCAACTTTAGCATGGGTGTCCAAACTTATTCTCATCACTGTATATGAAGAGTTCAGATGCAAAAGCCTCTAAGTGCCATTTGAAATTTTCTTCTAGAATGATCATTTTTATCAAGCTTGTATATTTAAGTTCAGTTATTTCACTTAAACAACAATTAATAGGTAAACTTCATTGCAATTTAAGTGAAATTACTGAGCTTAAATATACAAGCTTGATACAAAATATCATTCTAGAAGAAAATTTCAAATGGCACTTAGAGGCTTTTGCATCTGAACTCTTCATATATATATATACTGTATATATACAGTACATTAGTGCTGTCAAGATTAACACATTTTTTCCGTTTAACGTGTTAATATACGTGTCATACTGTATGTATGTATATAGACACTGAAGAAGCTAAAACATGAAATAGTTTTGTTAAAACATTTCTTGATCGCTGTATAATTCCCATACTTCCATTCGTGTTATTTTATAGTTTCGATGACTTTTCTAGAATGTGTGAAGCAGCAGTCACAAACAATGAGAAGGGTGTGTCCAAACTTGAGCGACTGACTGCTAGTCGTCTGGGGTCCTCAGTCTCACCCTCATTCTCCTGGTCCTCTGGAGGCTCCACCAGCTTGACGAACTCCACATTAACGTGAAACTCCACACCGAGAAGCAGAGCAATCTTCAGGAGCATGAGCTGCAGCTGCCGAATGCCTGCCAAACCCAGCCAGAGCAAGAACCATTAGCCTCACAGTCACGCTAACACGGCATCGCTTGCAAAAACACCAACCAGTAAAACTAACAGATGTGAGAACAGAAATATCATCATCGGAGTGGCGGGAGAGTCATCCAAAAATGAACTTTCTATCATCGTCTCTGTTCCATACTGTGAAAATGGATTATGACCGGGGCTGTCAAAGTCTTAAAAGAACAAAAAGCAACATAAAAGTATTTCATATGACTTATGTGCTATATTACGAATCCTGAAAAGCCATTCGATAGCTTTGCATGAGGCCAAACTGAAATGTAAGACTTGACAACCACTGGTCATCATCCACTTTCACTGTATGGACATTATTCTCTTCTTTTGCATTTTCAGAAAAAGAAAAAGATATATTTTGCATTTGAGTGACAGTGCGAATGAGTATATTGATGAAATATGTTAAATATGCTTGATAAAAACCATGCTCATATATTTTAAATATTACTATTTAGGTTTAATGTATTTTTATTTAACTATTGTTTAAATTTAACTACAATAACCTTGCGAGTTGTTCTTCAAATCATCAACCTATTAGGATTAAACAGTATAGATGTTATTTCTCTGTAATTCACTTTCCACAATAGTCTCATATCCTGCATGTGTACTGTAGATAAAGGAAGGGCTGTCAAAAAATGAAAAGGAGAACTAAAAATGACTTCTGCTTTAAACAAGGGAGGTTTGATAGGTTGCTTATAATTTGTTTAAATGAGCATGGAGAGTGAGAAGTTGGTTCAGAACTCACTGATGTGGTCTATCGCTCCAGCACAGAACTTTCCGTAGAACTTCTTGGCCCCTAAGCCCCTGAGGTCATGAATGGTGTAGGGCCAGAGATGCAGGACGTTGTTCCTGGAGAATGTATCTCTCTTCTCGATCACCACCACTTTGGCTCCGAGGAGAGCTAACTCGATGGCAGTCCGCACGCCGCACGGGCCGCCTCCAATTATCAAGCACTGAAAGTTACATTTAGAGATTGAGAGAATTAGCAGGGCAAGATTTTAAACAAGGTCACTAATTTCTTTTCTTTTTTTCCTTATGAGCATGAACATCAGCCAGGCGAAAAAAGAAATTTGTAACAGTGACATCTTTTGGTTTTTATCCCTTATACCACAACTTAATCTCAATTATACATATATATATATATATATATATATATAATAGTGTGTGTGTGTGTGTGTGTGTATATATATATATATATATAATAGTGTATATACATATATATATTAAGAAAATATTTTTTTTACGAATAAATAAATAAATAAAGTATAATAATAATTTTAAATTATATATATATATATATATATATATATATATATATTTTAAACAATTAAAATCTTTAATTATTATTATTACTTTATTTATTTTTTCGTAAAAAATATCGTATTTTCATAATATATATATATATATATATATATATATATATATATAATAGTGTGTGTGTATATATATATATATATATATTTTAGAAAATATTATATTCTTTAAGAAAAAAAATAAATAAAGTAATAAATAAAGTAATAATAATAATTTAAAATGATAATTATTTAAATATATATATATATATATATATATATATATATATGTATGTATGTATATATATACGTATATATATATTAAACAATTATAAATATTATAATTATTATTATTACTTTATATTTTCGTTAAAAAATGTATCGTATTTTCGTAATATATATATATATATATATATATATATATATATATATACTATTATATATATAAAAAATATTTTATATATATATATATATATATATATATATAAATAATATTATTTTATAATATATATATATATATATATATATATATATACAGTATATACACACACATATATATAAATAATATAAAATATTATACTTTTATAAATTATATATATATATATATATATATATATATATATATATATATATATTATAAAAGTGCATGAATAATAATTTAAAAAATAATTAGAATAAGTAGAATAAAATTTATAAAACAGCACAGAAAAAAGGAAAAATTACATATATATATATATATATATATATATATATGAGTTTTTTCCTCTTTTACACTCTCAGTAAGGGAGAGACAGGGTCTCCACGTTATCATAAACACATCATGATGACCTGAGGCTCTAAATATTACACGTTCATAATTAGCAATATCTGACATGAGTTCGATCCATTCAAGGTCACTATTTTTATTTTAAACAGAGGAGGTACGGGACAGAGGGTGATGATTTAGTTTTCACTGCATGCCTTTCAAATTCCACACAAGAAGGGAATAAAGACGTCTAAGATCTTCCTCTACTGGACCTCTGTGCACTTTTTAATACCGTGAGTATTATTCTTAAAATCAAGGAGCCTATTTTACTCTACAGTGAGCAAACACTCTTTCAGAAAGTATCCCTGAAAGAGAAAATCTAAGCAAACAAGCTCAAAGAAAATGAAGCACTAATGCAAATGTTTATCCAAACAACTGTGGCAATAACTGGAGGCGCGTGTGTGATTTCATCAACATTAAACCATAATTACAGTCATATCAAAGGCATGATTCATGCATCAGGCTTATACAGATGCGAGAAGTCAAGACGTCAGGATCCAGGACGTGTCTGGGAATGCCTGCTGTGGGTATGACTTCATCATCCCTCTGGTTTGGTGATGAAAGATCACTTTTTATGTGGAGAGATGAGCCACGTCTTGCACTCATGCAAAGCTTTACCTCATTCTTAGTCCAGATGGTACAGTGTGACCTTTTTCTTCTTGATCTTTTCATTTCCCACACACACGGTCAAACACGACTTAGTTGACCTCAAAATAAGGAAGCAATAGTGAATGCTTCCCGTCACAGTGCGTGTACAGTAAAGACTCTCAGCCTGTGCTGTGATCAATATTATGATACACTCGGGTTTCAGCCCTTCCTGATCCTGGAGCTTATCATGTTTTTATAGACCTCGATGTCTGTGTGTCCCTGGTGCTGTGTCAGTGGTGGCTATTTATAGATCCCAGCTTGCTAGAAGCACAGAAAATGTCATTAAAAGGCCTTCAGCTTCCATTAATACAAAGTAAGACAGCTTTTGTTTGTTTGTGTGTTCGGTGTGTGTCCACCAAATGTCCCCACAAGGATAGTAAACGAAGTACATTTTGATCTTACACTCTCAGAAAAAAGGTACAAAAGCTGTCACTGGGGCTGCACCTTTTCAAAAGGTACACTTTTGTACCCAAAGGCTGCATATTAGTACCTTAGTGATACATAATAGCACCTAAAATGTTCATATTACCACCTAAAATGGACATATTAGGACCTAAAATGGACATATTAGGACCTAAAATGTACATATTAACTCCTGAAATGGACATATTAGTGCCTAAAATGTACATATTACTACCTAAAATGTGCATATTAACACTTAATGTACATATTAGCACCTAAAATGTACGTATTAACACTTAAAATGTCCATTATAGAATCTAAAATATACATATTATCACCTAAAATGTACATATTAGGACCTAAAATGTACATATTACAACCTAAAATGGACATATTAGATCCTAAAATGTACATATTAACACTTAAAATGTACATATTAGCACATAAAATGTACATAACTGCATACAGAGAAAGCAAGTTTTAAACCCCTGAATGGAAATATGTTATTTATCAGTGCTTCAGGTATGAGGTTAATATCTGTTACTCAAAAGTACACACAGACCTATTGATGATTTCAACCATGTTACTCACAAATATACAGAGCCAGCAGCCTGTTCTGGCGTAAACGCGTTTCTATAACACGCATTGTGTGCACTATAAAAAAATATTGTTGGTTTAACTTAAAAAAATAAAGTAACCTGGTTGCCTTGAAATTTTAAGTTGATTGAAATGGAAAAATCGAGTTAATACAATGAAGGAGAATGAGTTAATCATCAGAAAATCAAAATATTACGTTATATGAACTTAAATTATTTAAGTTGATTTGACAAAAAAATAAATACCTACATGTGTATGCACGTAAAAATTCACTTTAGCGTATAAATTGCACGATAAACACAATGCGTGCAATAAAGAAGCATTTAGTGTGATCGGGTTGGAGCCAGACACACTCCTTTTGATACCTGCCATTTGGTTTCTTAAAAAAAAAATACACAGATACTTTCAACTCTACTCAATAACACACACACAGTCCTACTGTGTATTGATGCTTTCATCTGTTCTACTGGATGGACCAGTTACCACCAGCACAGACTGACAGGCCAGGTGCACTGTCTCTGTTTGACTTTACCTTAACTAAAAGCCACAGAGATTGAACAAAGGCAGCCTATTCAGAACCGACACAGAGGCACGCAAGCACTGCGGAGAGAAGATTTACCATTCCCACAGACCAATGAAACGCTCCATCAGTCAGAGCCGATATGAACACAATGATCAGCCTTTTGTTTCTGCTCATTCACACCCTGAAACTGAGCAGAGCAATAGTCCAGAGGTGAAGTTTCCTGGTGACTCAGCATAGCGTGTTTCCCATCCCTCAGTGGGTGCTCAAAATCAGAAACAAACTTTTTTTAGGTGTTTTTTTCTTTTTTTCTTCTTTTCTTTTTCACAATAATTGCCCATAATTAGGAAAAATAACCAATGACAGCTTTTCCCCCTGAATGTAATCAAATTGAGTGCAATAATCACCAAAATGACCATTACCGCCGCGACAACTGCCGCAGCAAATCCACCGCGGCAAAAATAAACCAGTCGCATTTTAAAGGAGTAGTTCACTTTTCAAAAAACTTTTGCTGATAATTTACTCACCCCCATGTCATCCAAGATATCCATGTCTTGGAAATTAAGGTTTTTGATGAAAACATTCCAGCATTTTTCTCCATACAATGGACTTCAATGGGAACCAAACGGTTCAAGGTCCAAAAGACAGTTTCAGTACAAACTGCGAAATGTTCAAAGGGCTTTAAACGATTCCAGATGATGAATAAGGGTCTTATCAAGCGAAACGGTCGCTCATTTAGTAAATAAATAACAAAATTTAAGTTTTATAGTTTAGTTTATAAGCTCTATTCTGTGATGCGTGTTCGTGACTCTCTTGTTCGAACTCGTTTATCAAAATGAACAAATCTTTTTCAGAATCAATTTGTTCGTTTCGTTCGTTGGAAAAAGATTCGTTCATTTTGATGAACGAGTTCAAATAGGAGAGCCACAAACGTGCGTCACAGTACAGAGCAAGGAAACCATTTGAGCTTATAAAACTTAAATTTTGTTATTTAATTATTAAATAAGCGATCGTTTCGCTTGATAAGACCCTTATTCATCGTCTGAAATTGTTTAAAGCCCTTTGAACAGTTTGCAGTTTGCACTGAAACTGTCTTTTGGACCTTGAACCGTTTGGTTCCCATTGAAGTCCATTATATGGAGAAGAATTCTGGAATGTTTTCATCAAAAACCTTAATTTCTTTTCGACTGAAGAAAGAAAGACATGGACATCTTGGATGACATGGGGGTGAGTAAATGATCAGCAAAAGTTTTTTGAAAAGTGAACTACTCCTTTTAAGTCGTTCGCGAAATGACCACCAGGTGGTGCAATGGGACATTTAGCGAAAGCAAAACGTAATTATGTAAAAGTAGCATACATTTTAAATAGAATACAGCAAACTTTTATAGCAGAACATTTTATGAATCAAAAGTGAAATCAAAAGTCAGTGGGAATAAATTGGGTGCAATCAATGACGCTAAACAATTGAGGAATGAAAAGATTGAAGAGCTCTTCTCTCGCGCGCGCGACTGCTGAACAACCGAACTCTGGGCATTTCTCAGTGAGAAAACTTGTGGACGAGTGGTAGAACTTAGGTTTCAATCATTTTGATGACACTGTTCCAATAAACATGGTATTTATAAAATGACCATGCATTTCCATTTTACACTAAACGAATAAATCTCATCCAACAGATTGACTGAATTTACATCTTCAAAAGCAGTTCTGTACATCTACATATTGTAGTAAAAACATCTGAGACAAATGTAATACTAAAATGAATTATAACTGACAACATTAAATCTCCAGAGTGGTGAAAAAACATCCTTTGAGCAATAAAAATCCTATTTTTCTAAATCCAGCCAATCCCTGCACACCGCTGCCACTTCAGGATGGTTCAGCCTCTTTTAAATCATGGAAAAGTCTGCAGGATAGGAATTGACGGCATGACCTGCCAGATGAAACTTCCTGGTGAAAGCCACGGTATGTGTTGAACCAACAGTCACTTTACACAAAGCCCAGAGGAACAGAGACCACCTCATGGCAGGACCAATAACTTAAACCAGGACACACTTCTAACACACAATGTGATCACTTTGGCTCAGACATCACACCACTTAGAGAAAGCTGCTCGATAGACCGAAGCAGACCACCAGGAGAGAGGTCTGGACTCGCAAGCATTGAGAATAAAATCTTTTAAGGATGGCGAAATGGACTATACGGAACAGAAGTCCTGGTAATGCCACTGTATGATTTGTTGACATTGCCCAAGCAATCATGAGTCATAAAGTCACAGCTGTAAGCAGCCTGCACACATGCTCAAACACACACAAAGAGAAGAACTTGACTTTCCCAATGTGAAAAACAGTGCCTCTTTGCGTGGGCTCACGAAGTCTGGGTCTGGAACTCACACTGCTCAGAGTTGAGGAACGGCTCCAAGTATTAACCACAGAATCCGGTAGTGAAACCACTACACCACCCCTGAAAACAGCCCAAAAATGTATAAGGAGGTATTTAAAACTAACTTTTTGTGTCAACTTTTATTTAACTGCTGCCCAATGTGAGACTCCATTTACTGAGTCATTCTGTGAAACGGAATGCAAATTTTATAAGACAATTAATAGATTTAAGGGGTAAAAAATTGCACTGTGCCATCTTAAACAAAAGTTAATAAATACTAATAATATACATTTTGACACTATACCGTTCAAAACTTTGGGGTTAGTACATTTTTTTTACCGAAACTAAAACTTTTATTGAGTAAGGATGCATTAAAATGATAAAATATGACAGTAAAGACTTTTACATTATTACAAAATTGTTATATTGCAAATGCTTTTCTTTGAAACTTTATTTTCAAACTGTGCGTTCACACCGGACGCGACTAGCACGTCAAATTCGCGTCTACCGCGTCTAGTTTGACGCTTGACCACTTTGTCCTAATTCACGCGTCAAAGTTCAGATTTTTCAACTTGGACGGCAGACACGTGAATGCACAAACAGCACTAGCTAAATCATTCGCGTGTAACACGCTTAACGCGCCAGATGTTCAATTCGCACCATTTGCGCGAACTTGATGTACGAATGAAGCGTATTCGCGTCTTCTGCGCAGCGCATGCCTCATTCGTGCCGCAGGAATTTTTTACGTGTGTAACGCATATTTGCATTGATATATATATATATATATATATATAATTTTAAAAACAGTTTAATTTAGCTTAATATTTTTGTTAAGCTATATATATATATATCTATATATAGTAAAAACAGTATAATATTGTTTTAATATTATATATATATATATATATATATATATAATTTTAAAAACAGTTTAATTTAGCTTAATATTTTTGTTAAGCTATATATATACTGTATATATATAGTAAAAGTATATATACTATATTACTATATATAAGTATATATACTATGTAGTATATATATACTAAAGTATATATTTCCTATATATACTATATATACTTTACTATATATACTAAAGTATATATACTATATACTATAGTATATATAGTATTTTACTATATATAGTAAAAACAGTATAATATCGTTTTAATATTATATATATATACTGTATATATATATATATATTTAATTTTAAAAATAGTTTAATTTAGCTTAATATTTTTGTTAAGCTATATATATAATATTAAAACAATATTATACTGTTTTTATTATATTTTTGATCGAATAAAATGCAGCATTGTTGAGTATAAGATACCATACAGCAATAATAAAAGAAAACTAGCACATCTTGCATTACTCATAATCAGAATCTACAATTCCAAAAAGTTGTGTAATAATCACTGATCCTAATTTACATATACGTTGATAAAAATGAGACCGGAAACAAAAATACCACGAAATGAAAATACAAAATCACTCTACAGTGTTAAAACTATTCTCACATGTCTAGCTTGAATGTCTAAAGTTTCAGATAAAGGCTCTGATTGAGTCTCTGCAATGGTAATAAAGCCAGTATAAAACAATAAAACAGGCAGCGACGGGCTGTCCCGCTGGTTGATAAAGAGAGAATGAGCTCATATCCTGGGCAGACTGTGAATCTGGCAGACAGTTGGAGGCTGGTGAGCAGTGATATCATGTCACTACTCCTAAAACACACCTTTTTTTTCAACTCAAGTCAAGTCACAACAGGATGAAGGGGCAGATGGTCCATTATTCATCAGGATGTTAAAACACATTTGCGATGGCAGTTTAATGTGCAGAATTTCCAAAGTAAGCCATTTGTATGTTGGCTTTCCAGAAGAGTAAAGACACTTTCAAAACATTGCATTGTGTCTCTTTCAGCAATTCAGCATGTCAACTTGCTCAACCAATGGTGTGAGTTTGAGGCAGAACAAGCTGTTTGTCTGATCAATGGCAAATGATCAATGAAAGGGGCTCCAGAGGTATACAGTAATATACTATAAAATGCTGGGTTGTTTTAACCCAATTTTGGGTAAAATATGGACAAACCCAGCCATTGGGTTACATTTTTAAATTACATTTTTAACTCAAACGGGCTGGGTTTGTCCATATTACCCAAAATTGGGTTAAAACAAGACCAGCATTAATTAGTGTGTACAATAAAAAATGCTGGGTTCAGCATGTTGGCTATTTTAAATATTTCTGTGTAGTTTTTCTGTAACAGCTGCAAAGTGAACAATGCACCGCCACCACTATGAAAGTTTAAAGTCCCTGAAACACAACGCGACATCGCTTTCATGTAACAAAGTTGACGTGCGCTCCACTGACTACAATAGGAGCGCTATCGATCTAGTGTGCTAGCATCGTAGCTGTGGTCGCGCTATGCGTTTCACTGGTTGAAACTTAAATGTTCAAAAGGTAACGCTGTTTTTGACGTAACTTTGCAAACGTGAGACTGTCATTTAATTAACTGGAAAATCCTACTAGATTTCTTCCCACAGATTCCCATCCGATGTTGCTATTATAATGTCTTAAAAACACGCTAGTATTTTCATGTTCATGTGAAAGACTGACTTGCCAATGAATAAAAAAAATGGTATTTGAACTGTTCAACAGAGATTTTAGAGTGCATTTTTATTAGGGATGCACGATATATCGGCCACCATATCGGTATTGGCCGAAATTTGTTCATTTTTATGTTATCGTTATCGGCCCGATAATAAAATTTGGCTGATATATTGAAGCTGATAAATAATTAAATATTTCCTTCAACACTTGAGATGCGCACTGTTCAACACGATTGGTCTTAATTGCTTGAAATATGATTGGAATCAAAAAGGAAAATATAGTTAAATGTGCTGTCATATCGGCTACATGAAATTATAATGAGAACACTATAATCGTGTTAGGGAACGGATTTTAATTGTGAGACTTTTGTTTTTGCAATCTGGCTTTTAAAAATTATTTTTAAAAAAATTGGATTTAGATTTTCCGGCCGATATATCGGTTATCGGCTTTCAAATATAAAAAATATCATCAATATAGGCCAAAATGTTCATATCGGTGCATCCCTAATTTTTATTATTTTAAATGAAATGAAAAACCTTCAATATCAGGTTGACTGACCTAGCAATATGTCAAAAAATAACCTAGAAATGGTTTGTAACCAAGCATTTTTTAGAATGAGAAGTCATGCAAGTCTCATTTCAATAAAAATTTACCTTGCATGTAGGCTGGTTAAAACCAGACCATTCTCAGTTGTAACTGAGTTATGGTCTGGCAAAGCGTCATAGACAAATCATTTCCAGAGGGGCGTCGCCAACGGACGTCGCAGATAGACCTAAAACCAATCAGAGTAATGAAGAAAATGACGTATGCAGAGCGGCGGAGAAACATTTCCGAGTGTTCTTTGCACGGTTTTTAACAAAAAGGAAACGATGACCCGATGGCTGATTCGAACGAGTGATGTTCGACGGCGGCATCCATTTTTGTAATTTAGGCTACAAAATCTGCTTCAAAATCCCAGCGCTGTCGTCATTGTGTAAAGCCCGCCCCAATGTTTCTGATTGGTGCCACGATTTTGACGGACCAACGCGTTTTCATCCTAGGGCGTCTTATACTGACGCTTTTAAAAATTCGTCTAAATCCAACGCACACAGCACCCTTTAGTGTCAATAAAACACGCACAGAGCTTTGTTCGGTTATGGGTAGGTTTAGTTTTGTTGTAGGGTTAGGGTTAGACCACTAGGAGGCGCCTTATGGCCCATATACTGTATATCTGCGTCTCATATTGACGCTAAAGAGTGCCATGCATAGATATCCATAATAAAGGCTAGATGTCTCGTCCGCAGTGCTGGCAATGGAGGTCTACGTCGGCACCTGGCGGCCATCTTGTCACAGGCAGCTCGCTCACTCGTAACATTGTTTTAATGGTGCATGTACTTTTTAAATAACCATAACTTGCTTAAATTTTCTACCGATTTTACAATGGTTTGGTTTGTTATAAACGTCATAGATGTAGTTATAACACTGCATAATTATGAATAATAAGTGTATATAAATAAATAACCATCCAGAATTATAGCCATTTTAATAATGTTTCTAAGAAACCAAACCGTTTGTAAATACGAGATAAGAGTATTTGTGTTCGTGCTGATCACTCATCTTACATCAGAGCCCACCAGAAAGCTTACCTGTGACAAGATGGCCGACGGTGATGACGATAGAGACTCCGCCTTAAGACATCTAGCCTTTATTATGGATATCTATGGTGCCATGTGTGTTGGATGTAGACGAAAAAAGCGTCAGTATATGACGCCTCGATGATGGATGGATTAAAAAAAAACTAGCAAGGGTCAAATGCTTATTTAAACACTCCTATAATCCATTATGCAGTTACAGCATACATGGCTTGTCTGAAACAGTGCCATTAGGCAACGCAGCACTGGCTTTGATTAAACTGTGCAGAACAGCCTTTAGTCAGGACTACTGTACATAATTAACACCTTTATTACAAAGAAGTAAATTTCACTCTAAAAAGCTGCATAATTACACTGCTTCACATCAGAAACAATAGGCTGTTTATTGCCCTTATGTAGTGAACTTGTTAAATGATGCTCTCTTTGAAATACTTCAAACACTTGCTAACAATAAGTTGGGACTGGCTCATGCAGCCTTTCAAAGTGTGTGTGTGATGGGGAAGTTATCATAATGAACCGGCCAGTTTGATCTTCAGTTTGATGAGTGTAACTCACAAGCACACTGATCCCAAGTCAAACATTGAAGGCCCTTAAAGACAGTGGAAACTTAAATGTTAAACTTAGTCATTTTTTGACTGTACTAAAGCATAAAAAAAACATTATATGTTGGAAACATGCTAAGTTCACACACTTGTTTCTCCGAAAAAACACTTCTACAGCCAGTTATTTTACTTTGAAATGTGCGTTTCCGTGTCGCAACGTCTGTTTTTGTTTTGGTCCGTGTGATTCGCCCACTGCCAATTTACTCAATAGTATTTCCACACGCAGGGTTGCCAGTTAGTGGAAAACACAACGTATTGCAGCAATAGAAGCCAGCAAACAAACTGGGTCAGTGATTACAGAGCCAACCCGACCAAAAAAGCCATCTAAAAATCCATCTAAAAATCTCTACAAACAGGAGCATGTTAAAGGGATACTCCACTTTTTTTGGAAATAGGCTCATTGTGAAATAGGCTCACTGTTCTTTTTTTTTTATAAATATAGGATTTGTATTACATCTATATTCATTATAGTCGAATCGAGAATCAAATCAGGAATCGAGAATCGAAATCGAAAATTGAATCGAGAATCTAAATCGAATTGAACTGGGAGCTTGCGAATTGAAATCGAATCGAAATTGAACATGTGAATCGTGGACTAGACCAGTGAAATGATGCCGACTGGATCCGCCCACCTACTCCCAAAAAGATTAACCGCGAGCGAGCAACCAGGTTAGAGTTTTGCGAGCAGTGTACATGGGATTCTGCGCGCGCTCAAAGCACAGTTTTCTCCTCGCGGGTTACAATTCTGCGCGCAAAAGTAATATGCAGGTGCGACTTTCGCTTGTGCGCGCGCGGATCTTATTTCCTCTCGCGAGGATCTCAAATCTTCTCGCGATTATTGATATGATACTGCCGCCAAACCAGACGTGCAGTCTACCAATAGGCCGTGTGTCCACCAAAGTGTTTTTAGCCAGCTGAATACGCTAGGCTGAAGACGCCGTGCTTTGGGCGCTTGAGAGCGTTTTGGCAGCGCAGCGTTTTTTTCCGTTGAGACGTTTCGTTGCTATGATACAGAATATCCGCAGCAGTTTGAATGTTGTGACAGAATGATTAGTCCCGCCCCTCATCCACTGTGATTGGACGGCTGGGTAAAAAGTGACAGTGATGAGCGCTGTGTTTTATCCAAAGTTGAACATTTTTCAACTCCCAGCGACCAGTAAAAAACGCTGAGCGCCTCGGTACGCTCATGGCGTTTAAAAAACGTGGCGCTCCCATTGAAAACAATTGAAAACATACGCCAGGCGCGTAGAAAAATGCTTTGGTGGACACACAGCCTTAGCGTTTTTATCCAGCTGAAAATGCTAGACGCTCTGCTGAAGACGCCGTGCTTTGGGCGCTTGAGAGCATTTTGGCAGTGCAACGTTTTTTTCCGTTGAGACGTTTCGTTGCTATGATACAGAATATCCGCAGCAGTTGAATGTTGTGACAGTTGGTCGGTCTGGTATTAGTCCCGCCCCTCCTCCACTGTGATTGGACGGCTGGATAAAAAGTGACAGTGATGAGCGCTGGCGGTGTGAACAGGGCTTTACTGCGCACACACACTACTAATCAATAAAAGAGCTTGATGATGTCGCCACTAAAACCAGAGAGCACTCGTCTAACGAACAACATGTGTCTATGATATCATATAATGATGTCATAGCATACGAAAATCAGGGAAAATCTGAGAGGGGATCTATAAATGTTTGGTTTACAAAGGTTGGCCAGCTCATTTGAACATCATAACATATTCCAGTATTGTTATTGTCTTGGCATTCTGCAAGCGTTACCTTAATGCCCTCACAGGCTTTGCCTTTCTTGTACTCTTTTTGGCTGGCCCTCTTGTCCAGTTTACTCCACAGGGCTTTGGCCTTCCAGCACGTCATCACGCTCTTCAAACTGCTGTAGAAGGTGCTGTGCTCCAGAGGGTCCAGATCCAGGTAACTGCACATTATATTGAAGGCCTGTAGGGTACTTTTACAGTCAGTGGCCTGAACAAAGTTCTCAAACAGACGTCCTGCCTGCCCATCTTCAGCTTCGCCCATCGTCTCCTTTGTGGGAGTGTGGATGCTGTTGTTTCTGATATCTTGCTTCTTGCTCCAGTGAAAAGCTACACCCACACTACGGTCTCCTCACTCATGGCGAAATCTGAAAGAAAAAAAGAGTAAACGAAATGTGTATTAGTTCAAATACTTTCTGAATAAATGAACTGGGCCTGGCTATTCAGAACTTGTCGCCACTGCTAAAGTGGTTGGGTCAATGACACGACACTGTTTTTTTGTTTTCTCCTTTTTTACATATATTAAACAATGTTTGTTGTAGAATCATAGTGTTTAATCTCTATATTAATACTCATTTTATCTTTGGTAGGGCACAAGAAAAAAAACATCTCAGGGGGGTTTTGATTTTATATTTTATATTGAAGTGTTATGATATAATGAAGAAATATTTCTTGGGATTATTTTGTAAAATTTTTTAGAAATAGTTTTAATCGTGATTAGACACACCTAAAATAAATGTTGAAATACAGTATATATATATATATATATACAATATTCTGTATTTACAAACTTTTATGATACAGTAGGCTATATATATGCGTGTGTGTTAATTGATTATTTTGTATATATATATATATATATATATATATATATATATATATATATATATATATATAAATACACACACATGCTTGTATATTTAAGGAAAAAAATATGATTTATATATAAAAATATGTATATATAATATAAATTATATATATATCTATATACAGTATATACATTAAAATATTTCTTAAATATATACAAGCATGTGTTTGTTTTTATATATATATATATATATATATATATATATATATATATATATATATAAAATAATTATACACAGTGCACCCACATATATCATGTAAACACAAACTTTTATTTTGGATGCGATTAATCATGATTAATCATTTGACAGCCCTAATATATATATATATATATATACATACACATACACACACACACATATATATATGTGTGTATATAATATTTTACAAACATTTATGTTAGATGTGATTACTTCACAACGTGATTCACAACACAGATATATATTTAAATATAATCAATTTTTCTCACAAATTAAAGTCATTTGATGTGACCAAAATGAAGGGGGGGGGGGGGGGGGGACAAAACACATTTTGTGCCAAGGTCAGCCTAAAATCTCAGATATTTTGACCTTTTAATGAAAAGTCAAGACTACTTTAGGGTGTAAAATGTCATATGGTACATCAAAAAATAATAATGATATTTATAAAATAATAATTATTAAACATGTAATATATAAACTATGAATAAAATATATAAAAGGTAACACAACACAACATTTTTATGATTTTTATCACTAAAATTAAACTTTTAAAGTTTTTCAAAACAATTTAATACCAACACAAGAACTTTTTTATCTGCTGCAATTTAGGTTGCCATACTATTGCCTAGGGCAGGAGGCCAAACACACTGAGAAACCTACTCCTTCAAATGTCCGTAATCTGATACATTCAAAAGTACATCATCAACAACAACAGAAGACTTTGACAGGCCGAGCCTATATCGGTTACATCTCGACAGCGTTTGACGTCAGATACATGGGTTCATCCATCCGTAGACTCTTACTGTTGACTGGAGAGATAACAGCTGATGTAACCAGACTGCCAGTCATGCACTTTTGCAGAGCGCATAGAAAGAAAAACAAAAACTGTTTGTCTTGCGGCTTTGCCCGGCAGGACCGTGAACAGGACAGAGGTGCGCTTTTGCAGGCAGTTGGGGACACGTCGCTTCCCTGGCGAGCAACTCCGGAGGTGTGTATTTGTAGTGAACTCCCCTATAAGATTTCAAAGCCCCTCCACTTCCTCGAGATACTAAGCACACTTTAAAGACACCACACAACATAAGCACACTTTCACATAGAAAGCGAGACCTTTACTGTAAATATATCATTAGATACAAAATGTCTAAATGTTCATAATATAAAAAGTGCTGAAAACGGGATCATGTCCTTTCTGTTTGGAAATGAACACGAGAGATGCCTTGAAAGCACATGAAAGCAGACGTAGTAGGTTTGCTTTGGTAACACTAGACTCATTTTTCTTTGGGATAGGACATCCTCTTGATTTGGTGGTGAGCCAGAGTCAATGCCCAGAGGTATAAAGGAGATGACAGAGCATATTTATATCTTGCTCTTTTCATAGCCCTCTCTTTAAAAGGTGTAGTTACTCTATGACTTTCCTTCTTCTGAGGAACACAAAAGGAGATATTTAGCAGAATGTCCAAGCTCCACTAAACAAAAATATAGATACTAACCATGATTTTGTGAAGAAAATATTTTGCATAGTCATATTTGGTGCCTTTACTGCCTTAAGATTTTTTTTTGGGAATAGAGACTTAAATTTCTGTCTGTTCCTCACACAAAGCTCAATAGTTTGTAATTGTGTGCACAAGTCACAGGTTTTTATGGTGCTTTGTTGTCTTTTGAGAGCTTGAAGTAGGGGTGTGTGATTTGTATTGTCTACATACATCAGAATTGCTGTTTTAACTAGGGATGCACCAATATCAGCCGATAAAATCTATTATTTTAATAAGGGCCAACTATGTCCTGTCAATCAAAAGAAACGTGAAACTCGTGCTGAAGAAAATGTCTCGTGTTGAAGTTAAAGGACTAGTTCACTTTTCAAAAATCTTTTGCTGATGATTTACTCACCCCCATGTCATCCAAGATGTCCATGTCTTTCTTTCTTCAGTCGAAAAGAAATTAAGGTTTTTGATGAAAACATTCCAGCATTTTTCTCCATATAATGGACTTCATTGGGAACCAAACGGTTCAAGGTCCAAAAGACAGTTTCAGTGCAAACTGCAAACTGTTCAAAGGGCTTTAAACGATTCCAGACGATGAATAAGGGTCTTATCAAACGAAACGATCGCTCATTTAATAAATAAATAAATCAGTTTAAGTTTTATAAGCACAAATGGTCGCCTTGCTCTGTTCTGTGATGCACGTTCGTGACTCTCTTGTTCGAACCCGTTCATCAAAATTAACGAATATTTTTCCGTTGAATGAACCAAATGACTCGGAAAAAGACTCGTTCATTTTGATGAACGAGTTCGAACAGGAGAGTCACGAATGTGCGTCACAGAACAGAGCAAGGCGAGCATTTGTGCTTATAAAACGTAAACTTTGTTGTTTATTTTTTTTAATGAGCGATCGATTCGCTTGATAAGACCCTTATTCATAATCTTAAAGCCCCTTTAAACAGTTTGCAGTTTGTACTGAAACTGTCTTTTGGACCTTGAACCGTTTGGTTCCCATTGAAGTCCATTATATGAAAATCCTGGAATGTTTTCATCAAAAACCTTAATTTCTTTTCAACTGAAGAAAGAATGACATGAACATCTTGGATGACATGGGGGTGAGTAAATTATCAGCAAAAGTTTTTTCAAAAGTGAACTACTCCTTTAAGGCGGCAATAACTAAAAATAGCAAAGATAAAGCAGGCTCTATTCACTCATAGTTTAAAGGTACAAACCAGTCGAGGAACTAGCACAAAAACACATGTTTTGAACAACATGAGGATGAGTAAATGAAAACCAAACTGTAATTCTTAGGTGAACTACTGCTTTAAAAATAGACATGGAGCTGAAATATGGGCAGGAGTGAATGCATCTCTGCAATTACCTGAATATTTCAGTGCTTCCATAAAGTCCTCCCCCCCAACCCCTCTCTCTCTCTCTCTCTCTCTCTCTCTCTCTCTCCTTGTATATAAATATCATTAATACGGCTATAAACTTGCAGTCAAACATCCACTTCTACAGTGAGGCACAATTCAGTCAGCGTTATGGGGAACGGTGGCAGTTCTAGGCAGGCCAGATCTCAGTGCCGGTGTGTTTTTAGGACTCTGTTTTGCTAACGGTGGACTAAGAGAGGGGATGTGTCAGCTCTTGTCATGTGGGTGTTAGACGAACTCCCTCTGGAGACAGACGCGCTAATGCTCGCGTTCACTGCATTCCAGACGCCGAACATAGCTGTCCATCAGACCACACCTCTACACTCTTATTTACATGATACGAGAACAGGCTCCGCAGAGACTCCACACTGGATGGCAACCGGAAAATATGAGGCTGCAAACAACTTAAACTTACGGGTTTGTCTTATGAAACTACTGGATTAAGATGCAATGCATTACAAAGTTATCAAATCATGTGATCTACATACCAAAAGACAGACAAAAAGACTTTAAGTTCTATCACTTCCTTCTGAATATGAATTCTGAATGATAAATCATTCAAACTGTGTTATGTTACATGTTTAATTGAATCCAGTTAATCTTGGAAACAAAATACTTTTGATTTTTGTTTAAAAGGTCAATGACAATCAGCGTATTCGATAATGAAAAATAAAGTTTTTTAAAATCGAATTTGTGCCAAGTTATTCTTTTTACTTTTTGCAAAAATCATGTAGTTTTTATTCAATTTTTAAAAACTTCTATTTTTTTTTTAATCTAAAAATATCAGGTGATGTAACCCTCAAATAAAGCATTACTAACCCGATCTCACAGCAATTAGTACGAATTTTACGAGGTGGCTTATTCATAACAATTCGTACGATCTCACTTTTTGCTAAATCGTACATATTTTACGAGTTCGCCAATTCGTATGAATTTGTACGAATGACTTACTCCTGACCCCGCCCCTAAACCTACACAAATTGTACAAATTCGTACGAGTGAGATTGTATGAATTAGTACGAATGTGTACTTTTTGCATTTATGTAGTTTTTATTCAATTTTGAAAAACTTCTCAATATTTTTCTTAATCTCTAATGAGCCTAAAAATGTCATATGGTGTAACCCTCAAATAAAGCATAACCAACCCGATCTCACGGCAATTCGTACGAATTTTACGAGGTGGCTAATACGTAACAATTCGTACAACCTCACTTTTTGCTAAATCGTAGATATTTTACGAGTTGGCCAATTAATGAATTCGTACGAATGACTTACTCCTGACCCCGCCCCTAAACCTAGACAAATCATACGAATTGGTACGAGTGAGGTCGTATTAATTAGTGCGAATTTTTACTTTTTGCATTCATGTAGTTTTTATTCAATTTGGAAAAACTTCTCAATATTTTTTTAAATCTAATGAGTCTAAAAATGTCATGTGGTAGAACCCTCAAATAAAGCATAAGAACCAACCTGATCTCACGTCAATTCGTACGAATTTTACGAGGTGGCTTATTCGTAACAATTCGCACGACCTCACTTTTTGCTAAATCGTACATATTTTACGAGTTGGCCAATTCGTATGAATTCGTACGAATGAATTAATCCAGACCCCGCCCCTAAACCTAGACAAATCGTACAAATTCGTACAAGTGAGGTCGTGTGAATTAGTGCGAATTTGTACTTTTTGCATTCATGTAGTTTTTATTCAATTTTGAAAAACTTCTCAATATTTTTTTAATCTAATGAGCCTAAAAATGTCATGTGGTGTAACCCTCAAATAAAGCATAATAACCAACCCGATCTCACGGCAATTAGTACGACTTTTACAAGGTGGCTTATTCGTAACAATTCGTACGACCTCACTTTTTGCTAAATCGTACATATTTTACGAGTTCGCCAATTCGTATGAATTCGTACGAATGACTTACTCCAGACCCCGCCCCTAAACCTAGACAAATCGTACGAATTCGTACGAGTGAGGTCGTATGAATTAGTACGAATTTGTACTTTTTCCATTCATGTAGTTTTTATTCAATTTTGAAAAACTTCTCAATATTTTTTTTAATCTAATGAGTCTAAAAATGTCATGTGGTGTAACCCTCAAATAAAGCATAATAACCAACCCGATCTCACAGCAATTAGTACAAATTTTACAAGGTGGCTAATAAGTAACAATTCGTACGACCTCACTTTATGCTAAATTGTACATATTTTACAAGTAGGCCAATTCGTATGAATTTGTATGAATGACTTACCTCTGACCCCGCCCTTAAACCTAGACAAATCGTACAAATTCGTATGAGTGAGGTCGTATGAATTAGTACAAATTAGCCACTTTTTAATCACTCGTACGAATTGGTCGTGAGATACCGTTGAATATGACATTGCTGTTTGGACCATCCTGAATTTTTGACTTTAGGCCTCCCAAAATCAAAATGCATTGTTGTATCTCTGGTGTAATGTACAGGTGATCCAGGTTTTCAGTGCAAAATGTGCTTACAGACTGTATACTGCAGAAATAGTAAAAATAGTAATGGTGGTATGCTAATCTGACATAGCCAGAGACGTTCCACTGAATAATTTAATTACAGAAACGCTTGTGTTAAAACATCATAAACATGCAACCGCTTCACCGCAACACCATCTACAGCATCCAAACCCAAGGCAACTAATATGTGGATTTTTTAGTATGTCCGCTTGGAAAGCTAAATAAAGTGTGTCAATAACTATAACTGAGCGACTATCAGACTTCATGGATGGAAGAAAATGGCTATTAGATCCATGTGTTGAGGCATTCCTCTTGGGCAGTGAATACTGTCCCCTCCGTTTGCTCTCTCGGCTGAATCCTCATTGTGCTGACATACCATGACTTCACCATCTGACCGAATGGAAAGGGCCACTGCGGGCAGACGGCACTCACCCACAGAACTCCAGTTAAATGCACGCACACATAGTCTGCACACGGGGAAAAAACATTACCGGGAATATTTGAGGCAGTTCACTTTTTAAAATACTGTTAAGTCTGCCCTTTAATGTGCTGATGGGAATTCCAGTGATGTTAAATATGCCACAATAATAACACCAAAAGCAATCTTCTAATCTTTGCGCTAATACATTTCGAGTTGTGTATTGAACCGACAACAATGAGCGTTACATATCAGTAAAAATACGATTTTTAAAGGTTTTTGATAGAAGTCTCTTATCCTCACCGTGAGGTTTCCATTTTGTACCGTACAAGTGCATTAATTGCGCTTAACTTGAAATATTGAGTAAGTTAAGTCAATTTGATTGCACTACATGGTTCCCATCATGCATCATCAAAAAGGATAACGAGAGTGATTGAATTAACGCTTTATTGTGTTATTGTGTCAATCAACAAATAGTCTAATTTGTATTATTGTATTTGTAACTGCTAAATACAATTAATTACTTAGCATTAGGCCGTGTGTCCACCAAAGCGTTTTTCCACGCGCCTGGCGTATGTTTTCAATTGTTTTCAATGGGAGCGCCACGTTTTTTAAACGCCATGAGCGTACCGAGGCGCTGAGCGTTTTTTTCACGCTGAAGCGCCCAGCGTTTTTTACTGGTCGCTGGGAGTTGAAAAATGTTCAACTTTGGAAAAAACGCAGCGCTCATCACTGTCACTTTTTACCCAGCCGTCCAATCACAGTGGAGGAGGGGCGGGACTAATACCAGACCGACCAACTGTCACAACATTCAAACTGCTGCGGATATTCTGTATCATAGCAACGAAACGTCTCAACGGAAAAAACGCTGCGCTGCCAAAACGCTCTCAAGCGCCCAAAGCACGGCGTCTTCAGCAGCGCGTCTAGCGTTTTCAGCTGGCTAAAAACGCTTTGGTGGACACACGGCCTTAGGGTTTACCATTGACTGTATAAAAATTGTGTCTACACTTCCTTACACTGCAGAAAATTAAAGCCAACATAGAACAATTAAAGCGTTTGTGACTCTCCTATTCGAACTCGTTCATCAAAATGAACGAATCTTTTTTGTGTCATTTGGTTAATTCAACAAACGAAATGAACGAGTCGACTCGGGAAAAGATTTGTTCATTTTGATGAACGAGTTCGAATAGGAGAATCACGAATGCGCATCACACCCTAACCCTAACCCTAACAGAGTAAGGTGAGCATTTGAGCTTATTCATTAAATGAGCGATCGTTTCACTTGATAAGACCCTTATTCATCATCTGGAATCGTTTAAAGCCATTTGAACAGTTTGCACTGAAACTGCCTTTTGCCGATTGGCCAACAAAGTGGCGTTATAACTGAACTACTTTATTTTAGACATGGAGAGGGTGGGGTTTATTAGCTATACTGCAACCAGCCACCAGGGGGCGATTGAAATGCTTTGGCGTCACTAAATCGCTTTTCTATTACTCATATGTGAGACACTAATTTAGTTTTCACGTTTGGAGCCGATTTGATTAAGTTGTGTCCACACCTCTTTATTATCATGAAATCATTATATGTTTTTATAGGGGACAGAGTGCAATAAGACACAAAAGCAAATGGCTGCTAGAAAAACAGATCCCAGGCATGAAGCTGTTGTTGCAGCGGAGAGCTTCCCGCTATCAGACCCAACAAAAGGAAGCTGATGTCAGTGAGGAAACAGAGGGAAAGCTGGGAGCCAAATGTAATTGTTAATTGCCACCCTATACAAAGAAAACCAGGAAGGAACCCCCATCCGATAAGCAGACATTGCGCCTGCTAACTGCATGGCAATCTCAGAAAACAATGTTTCCCAGCATCCCTCACGGGCTTAACCTTTCCCCAGTGCAGCAAACACACTCCCAGTGTCTCATACTCACAGTAAAGGCATTGCTTCACGAACGACTGCCAAAACAAAAGGAAGCCGTCTTGGACAGAAGTACAAACAGCGTGTTATCTAAGTGGCCTCGGTGAACGTCTCATGAGAAAGTCATTAATTCACACAGAAGTGAGAGTGTGAGCAGCTGCGGGCCGTCTTAAAGGTTGCCTGACCCTTTAAAAAAGAAAAATTTATCTAAGGACACTCATGTAAGTTTGGCAAAGCACTCTGGAGAATAACCATTTGCACAGACGATTATACAAATAGTTTTATAAGCCTCATTCTTTCACGGTGTGGTTTTGAGTTAGTGAATATGATGAATGTACCATTAGCTCACTTTTTAAAAAAAAACTTTTGCTGATAATTTATTAACCCCTATGTCATTCAAGATGTCCATGTATTTCTTTCTTCAGTCGAAAAGAAGTTAAAGTCGGCATGAAATCAAATTTGACAAAAAAATTTTGCTTGCAACGCCCAACCTACAACGATCCAATAAATTCCCGATGGACGAAATCAAGCCCTACGTTTTTTTTCTAATTTCAGAAGCCGTTTCATATACGTCATAAAAAAGAAAAAAAAAAAGAAAATCTCAACTTCCGCTGGTTTTTGATGAAAACATTCCTGAATTTTCTCCATATAATGGACTTTACTGGGAACCAAACGGTTCAAGGTCCAAATGACAGTTTCATTGTCAAAATGAACGAATCTCTTTTCGAGTCATTTCGTTCGTTGAATGAACCAAATACTCGAAAAAAGATTTGTTCATTTTGATAAAACGAGTTTGAACGGGAGAGTCACGAATACGCATCATAGAACAGAGCAAGGCGAGCATTTGAGCTTATAAAAGTATTTATTTTTTAAATGAGCGATCGTTTCGCTAGATAAGACCCTTATTCATCGTCTGGTGTCGTTTACAGCCCTTTGAAGCTGCACTGAAAGTGTCTTTTGGACCTTGAACCGTTTGGTTCCCAGTAAAGTACAACATTCAGCCTAATAAAATTTTGGCGGATTCACCTTCGTCTGTTTTGGATAAAACTGAACTTACTTTTAACGCCACTCACTGGACAAAACTTAGGTTTTGAGTCGCAAAATTTGACATTTTGCAGTATTTCCAAGTTCAACACTTGATTCTAATAAAGCACGTAATAAATTCTCTTATCAACCGCATGTCCACAGTCAGGACAAGCATTGACTTAAGAAATTGCACAAGCGTCCTGTGATGGACTCTGAGGATCAACTTGCATTAAAGCAGGGCAGAAATAGTAAGGCAAAAGAATTGGGGCTCAGAATAGACAGCTCTCGTGTTCCAGGAGAAAATAAAAACACATGGCCATGCAGAACAACCGCTACCTGTTACAGGCCGCCTGAAGCCCACTGTGGCCCCGGGGACCGGTGTATGTCAGCATCCCTCTGATGCCGTCCCAATAGATCGACAGAAGTGAGTGTTTTTGCACATTCTTGTAAATGAGGGATCCAATAGAGGTTTCCAAACTTTTTTAAATATGTACTTGAAGTACCCCTGCAGATTTTAAGTTTATATTTTAATATTCTAACACATTCTTGTGTATATATATGAAGAGTTCAGATGCAAAAGCCTCTAAATGCCATTTGAAATTTTCTTCTAGAATGATGATTTTTATCAAACTTGTATATTTAAGTTCAGTGATTTCACTTAAATGGCAATGATAATTACCTATTAATTGTTATTTAAGTGAAATTACTGAACTTAAATATACAAGCTTGATAAAAATGATCATTTTAGAAGAAAATTTCAAATGGCACTTAGAGGCTTTTGCATCTGAACTCTTCATATATATATATATATATATATATACACACACAGTTCTCTTACGTTGGTTAATGGTCACATGACATGCAGGTAAACAAATACAAATATTTAATCTTTTTTTTTTTTTTCGAATAAGTGTTATATTTAGATTTTTTTGTTTTAATTTAAGAATTAAAGGGTTAGTTCACCCAAAAATAAAATTTCGGTCACATTTGTATCACATAACCAGCTAGGGTGGCCAGATTAGATTCGGGATGGGGGTTGGTTTTGGTTCAAAATATTTTTTGGTTCAAACCTGAACCAAAGATATTTTTTTCAAAGATCAACAGTCTGTCTAGTCTTTAGTCTGCCACAAAAAATAAAATAACACATATTAAAATCTTGAACTCAAATGTCATTGTGGGGAAAAAAAAGAAAAGAAAAAGTGTTGACCTACTGTTGTAACAGTGCACAGGCTAAATCGGACCTTTCAGGCTATAGCCTAACGCTAATAGGCCTTATGCTAAAATGATTATTACAACTAAATTGTCGGTCATTAAATAGGAAAACTAAATAATTGTGTAGATGATTTGCTTCAAGTGTAACCCGACATCAGACATTAAGGCCCGGCGAAAGTATTTTTTTGCACGCAGTGACGCGACAAATCACTCACTCCTTGAATGCTGTGTTGCATCCAGTGTTGGGTGTAACTAATTACTAAGTAATTAGTTACTGTAATTTAAATACTTTTCCCTTGAAAATGTAAAGTAAGGGATTACTCTTAATTTATCTGTAATTTAATTACAGTTACTTCTGACGTAATTGAGGTAAATACTGTGTATAGATCAATCCGATCTCACAGCGATTCGAGGTGTCTAAATATTACGACCGCACTCATACAAATTCGTATGAATTATTGTAAAATATGTATGAAAAAAGTGTGAAATGTCATGAGATCAGACATAAAACAATAGTGGGTTTAACATCAAAATGTATTGTCTGATGTTTTTATAATGTGACCTTCTCCACCTTGGTCTGTTTAAGGATAATTCATGCAATTTTATAGTATTTGTTTGAAAGAATTAAAACAGATTCATGTCTATCCTTGTATTATTCAGCTGGTTGAGATTATGGGATTTTGAAAGTAATTAGTAATTAAAAGTAATTAAATACTTTTTAGAGAGAGTAATTAATACAGTAATCTAATTACACTGTTGAAGAGGTAATTAGTAACTAGTAATTAATTACTTTTTTAGAGTAACTTACCCAACACTGGTTGCATCAAATTCGCGCCTACCGCGTCTAGTTATACGCATGAACAATTTGAATCCATTCGCCGTGAATCCATTCTGCAACCGTGCAGTTTAATCACACTAAGCTATATTACAAATTCTATTTTATTTAAAAAAATTCTGTAGCCTCATGATTTTACATTCAGTTTAATTAATTATTATTTTGTCATCAACTGGCGAACCCCTCGCAGTTCCCTTACAATGTTTGGGTGACAGTACGTAGTGGAGAACAAAAACCACACTGGCCTATTTAAATCAAATGAGCACAATACATGATGTTTAATCAAATATATTTTAAATTTGAATACTAAAATAGACTTTTGTAGAAAACAATGAAGTGATTAAGACTAGGAACATGTAAGTAAAGGCAATATCCTTCACATTGAATCAAAAGCTTTTGTTTTGTCAGTTCCTCAACATGCCAAGCACTCTGAACATATGTATCTGCTCAATAATGAGACTTCATTATATTTTTGAATTGAGTTTTGCACATATTCACCCACCTGGAAGACCTTTCCAAAAGTGCTGAACAGGAAACATGGACTCATGGAAAGGTGCTTTTACAGTGGAAAAGAAAAGTTCACCGGTCTAATCTAAAACACGGCTCAAGCCTGACGTCTGTGCTACGTCATGTTTTTTGATCCAGTTGCCACGGAGACCCTAAATATTTTGTTGAGCGGGATGTATTAAAACAATTTAATGTGCTAGACAGTTGATGTTGAGCTCATAAAGACGCACTCTTTTTATTTCAGTATGATGCCTTATATAGTGAAACCGACTGCAGTTTAGAAACCGTTTACAAACTCCCTGAGCATTAAACTCGTGTTTAAATCAAGCTTTGTTGAAAACCACTAATTACAAACTGAGACAGAGCTTCCAGTAAATGCACTTTCAATCGCTGAGAGAACTTTCAATGCTCATCATGAAACACTAAAAACCAAATACAACTTAACTTTTTTCAGTTTTAATGTTGCTAGATGGACGCTAAAGCCTTGTTCACACTACATGATTTTGAAACTGTGCGGTTCACACTACATGACTTGCTCTGTGTGAAATCAGGAGTGTTCAAGTTGTTCACACCACACGACACAACGTGATTGATCCACAACAGGAGGTAACGCACTTCACGAGTTGACAACAACTCTGTCACCCAACGATTCTATCTTGTATACAAACAACGATTTGTCACGTAAAATCACGCGATAAAACGAACTGGAAATGATGCGAAACAGCAGAAGAGAAGAACGCAACACGGACAGAAACAAGTGCTGCAAACTGTTCGCGTGATGATTTGCTCTGAGAAAAAACGCGAGTAAGATTTACCCGGTGACCTCAACCCATCCCTTGCTCTGATTGGCTGGAGCTCATGACATCACTGAGGCAACACGATACTGTTCGTTTTCTCACACAAACCGCTCGTTTCGTGTCTTAGGCCATCAATGTGTACTTACACTTACGAGTCATTAAATCATGTTTAATTTGGACTTCTCTGTGCATGCTCTTTGAGGTGGTGACCATAGACCTCCATTATATGACTGACAGACAAGAACGGTTTGACCTAAAAAATATCAAAATTGAAAATACTGCGGAAACAAAGACACCTACATCTTGGATGCCCTTGAGGTAAGATAAAACATACCAAAAATTAATTTCAAAGCAAACTATCCCTTTAAAAATAATATAGGTACACTCTCAGAAAAAAAGGTACAAAAGCTGTCACTGGGGCTGTACCTTTTCAAATGCACCTAAAATGTACATATTAACACTTAAAATGGACATATTAGGACCTAAAATTGACATATTAGGACCTAAAATGGACATATTAGCTCATGAAATAGACATATTAGCACCTAAAATGTACTTATTAGCCCCTAAAATGTACATATTAACACCTAAAATGTACTTATTAGCACCTAAAATGTACATATTAACACCTAAAATGTACATATTAGCACCTAAAATGTACTTAACAACTAAAATGGACATATTAGCACCTAAAATGTACATATTAGGACCTAAAATGGACATATTAGCTCATGAAATGGACATATTAGCACCTAAAATGTACATATTACACTTAAAATGTACTTATTAGCACCTAAAATGTACATATTAACACCTAAAATGTACTTATTAGCACCTAAAATGGACTTAACAACTAAAATGGACATATTAGCACTTAAAATGTACATATTAACACTTAAAATCAGGTCTCTCTGGAAGAAGAGATAGTAATATCTCAATGTGACTCTCCTGGTTAAATAAAGGAAATAATAATAAAAATTTACTTATTAGCACCTAAAATGTACATATTAACACCTAAAAGGTACATATTAGCACCTAAAATGGACAAAAGTTTACTTTTTGAAAAGGTACAGCCCCAGTGACAGCTTTTGTACCTTTTTTTCAGAGAGTGTATATTAAAATATAATAGGTAGAAAATGCAAAACCAGGTTCAGCAACTGCCTTTTTTTAACACACCAAATCATTAGCCAGTGTTTAAACAGAGTATAAAAGCAAATTTATAAGTATAACTGATTCCTAATTTCAATATATACGTACAACATGATTGGTTTCATGTCTTGCCAAAAAAAGCATTCTTCTTTCCACTCTATTTTTGTGCTTATACAGTATAAACATGGCAAAATTCCTTACACATGGACTAACTTCTGACAAATAACGGTGTTGGAGTACACAGTGTTCAGGACACACAACTGGCAGAGTGAGCTTGTCGGTGTCTGATCAGAAGGATTCAGCACCGCTGCTCTACAGTGGCCAAATGCACGGACCGTTATTGAGGAAATTCCTCCCAACCAGACAGAAAGGTGGTTTAAATAAAAATGCAATGAATGTTTATCACTGTCTGTTGAATGCTATGTGGACTGTAATAGGAATGCATCTCCGTTGAGGGGATTTCAATGCGTTTGTAATAGGGCTGTATGTAATTATCATTTATACAATTTTGTGGGCGTGGAAAAACATGAATCTGGTACTTACAGATTGAATTACTATGACAGAATAACTTTTTTATGGCATGCTTAAAAGCATTGTTTTTATTTTGTTTTACTTTTGAGAGCCTAATTCTATTCAAAAAATAAATAAAAATCTGCTTTTTTATGAACAAGTGTGAATCATCTTATGAGGTAAGACATGCATTTATTGCTCATCCACAGAGGAAGTTGGATCACAAAACCCACAGGGCTTAACCAGAGTTAAACTGCATGAACCCTTTCCTTGAAGTCTATTTATAAAGCATAATTTATATAATCATAGACAATTGTTTTATAAATAACTACAGTGCCACAGTTAAAATACATCATAATGCTATTTGGTTAAATCTTTAAACAGTATGTCAAATCTTAAAACTAAAAGGTTCTTCAATGGTTGAGATGACTAAATTGATCAGAAGAACGTCAATATTTAGCGTGATTGTCGTCTCCAAAAAGCAAACCTCAGGTTGAGTGACTGAGCGTAAACAATTCTGTGTTTAAAGTCCAAAAGGTGAAAATGTGTCGAATATCCAAAGGGTGAATTTACCACTTTCCAATATTCACTCACTGTCTGGATTTGACAAAGATCTTGACAAAGAAAACTGTGAAAATCAAGTGGTGTAAAATCTACTAAACTGAAGTGGTTCCTGAACGAGCCACTGACTCCTTGAAGAAACTTTAAAAGGAGTATTAGCTTTCTCACACTGAGAACCAATCATTCATCTCTCTACCTCCTCCTTCTCCTTCTCCCTCTCTCTCTCTGAGACAAAGCGAACAGTAGTTTGCATTTTAAATCAAAAGAGTCTTAAAGGATGGTATAATGCCTGTTTTTACAATATGTAAAACAAGTCTCTGTTGTCCCCAGGGTGTGTGAGGTTTTAGCTCAAAATACCCCACAGATCATTATTTACAGCATGTTAAAATTGTCTCTTTTTGAGTCGTTTCGGGTGTGTCCCTTTAAATGCAAATGAGCTGCTGCTCCCTGCACAGAGGGCGGAGCTTCAAGAGCTCCTGTGTGTGTTTATGTTATCAGCTCCAATTACCGCCTCACACAGACACACTAAAATGTCAGAAACTGTTCTGCCTTTTATGTTTAAACCGAAGTCAGACAAAGATGGAGAGACTCAACACGTAGAATGCAACAGAACATCGATCTCTTGATTAATTTATGTGGAGTTAAGTATCTTTAATTAGCATATTCTGTCATGATAATCTATAAAATTGTATATGAACTGTTGTAAGACACACACAACAGTTTGAGCTGACTCACGAATGTACTCCTATACAACAGCTCTTCCTCTTCTCAACATGGACTACGTTTCTGAGGGCGGGGTTTATGTAAATTTTAGGGTTGGTGATGTCACTAACCCAGGTAGTTCCTACCCAGCCGTTAAAAAACGATTTCTTTAAAAGCAAATATTATCTCCCTTTGCTTTTTACTTTGAGCATTGTAACTTTGCAGATGTCGTTTAAAGGAAAACTCCAGTCAATTTTAACATTGAGCTAATTTTTTTGTACATTTGGAGTGCTGTCAGTCTCAGTACGGACAAAAACGACAAAAATCAGTTTTGCCTACACTAGGGTTGGGTATCGAGAATCGAGTATCGATTGGAACCGAGACTAACTTTTCGTTTTTCCCGGAATCGTTCAAAAGTTAAAATTTCGATTCCTACTTTCGATATTCACAGTCCGCCGAGCGGAAGAAGAACCCGCTGAACAACACCAACGAAGAAGCGTCTACCGGAAGTGTTGGTATAACCACACGAGTCGAACATGAGTACCTTACGTCGGCGATCCAAAGTGTGGCTTTACTTTTCTAAAAATAACGAAATCTCGGCAAAATGCAAAATTTGTATTTTTACAGAAGGAGTATTTCCTTCAGAAAGGCCGTTGGTTAGCAAGGTTAGCTAAACTTTTTTGACCCTGCCTCTTAAAAGAATCAGAATTGAGAATCGTTAGGAACCGGAATCGAAACAAGGAATCGGAATCAGAATCGTTCAAATTCAAACGATACCCAACCCTAGCCTACACTGTGTAATCGTCTTTTTAAAACTGCACCCTGTTGACTTCAATGGGGCAAGTTCTAAACCTGCTTAACAAAAAAATGACAAAAAAAGTAGATTGACCCGGAGTTCTCCTTTAAGCTCAAGCAGCAACATCACACACTAACTAAAGTTAGAAAAGTGAAATCATAATCAACCACCTTTATATTCATTCAAGGTCCAAAACAAAAGATGAAATGGATTTTTTGCACATTAAATGACATAATGCTTTTAAAGATTTCATACCGGATGGGATTCTATTCAGAGAAGTAGCCTATAAGGTGCAAAACAAATATTTCATACTTTTATACACAGTGGCCCCGAAAAGTTTTAATACTTAAGTCACGCTTGTCTCGCAAACAAATGATGCTATAGAGATAATTTCCATTCTTCACTTTTCATTTTGTAATTAAAACCAACTGGCCCCAATTTTAGTGGACGCCTTCAGAAACTGACATGTTCCACTAACATTTGACACAAATTTATAAACAATGTTATTTTAGAATTTAAACAAAGGTTGTAATAAGGCTAAGATATTAAGACATTTTAAGTGTGTGAATACCTTTGGTGTCACTGTACTTCATCTCTCTCTCTCTCAGTTGAACTCGTGCCTGGTGTCTCTGTGTCCAATAACTGATACACTTAAAAATAAGGATTTCAAATGGTGTTTTTGCAGAGATTTCAAAGAAGAACCATGTTGGGTTCCCCAAATATTAAAACAACCAATTTTTTTTCTTAGAAAACATACAGGCTATGTCATAGCTATGGGCTATGATATAACCTTTTTCCACTGTAAAGAAAGTTGTCTGCTATTAAAAGGTTGCTAATAAACAACCTTTGTTTTTAAGTAACCAGAACTGCACCCTTAATAACAATTCGTTTGATTATTAACAATGAAAAGAATGTCATTTAAAGAACGTCAGACGTTTAAAAAAATAAAAAAGAGAAGCAGCTTCCTCTCTATATGGAGATGCCCTACTAAACTATTTTACTCAAGCTTACTGACATTGAATAAACTAAAAACAGGCTATGTATCAGCGAATGTTTCGTAAAGAATGAGACGGCTAGTTTGCTTCGTCAACTTAACTAATCAATAAATGAACCAGACGAAGGATATTGACGCCGATTTGTTGTGGCGGCAGTGTTTCATAATATTTGTAGAGTAAAAACTAATACAGCAACGATGTAATATAGGCTAAATCGCTTTCTTCAGGTGAAACTGAACCAAAACAACCTGTCATTAGAGCTCAATGGATAGTTTCTACTCAGAGGAAGAGCGATTCAACAATACTGTTCACAAAATACGAACTTAAGTATAAAAATAAGTATTTAAAATAAGTAATAGGCACCTACTTTTCATTATAAGTCCGTGAGGGATTGAAGGAACAGGTACAGTACAGCGGTTCCGTTTGTATGTGTGTGTGTGTGTGTGTGTGTGTGACTGACAGTCAGTCAGTCAGAAGAAGTGAGAGGCAGTGAAGCGCGCGCGTTGATCTGTTGAGTGACTTTAGCTGGAGGCGCGTGTGTGTGTGTGTGTGTGTGTGTGTGTGTGTGTGTGTGTGTGTGTGTGTGTGTGTGTGTGTGTGTCCGCAATCTTATATACTGAAAAAAATATACTGGCTATCATCCACAGTTACATGCGTGGAAGGTTTTCCTATTGGCTGTACTGTTTTATAGTGGAGGCAGAATAATGTCCAAATGAACTGCTATCCGTGTTGGTTCAGTTTGAATCACTTCAACTCTAAATCACTTGCTGACATGAACCAGTGATAACGAATGAGAGGACAGGTATTTCACTCGTCATAGCTTCCGGCGTAGGCAGGTGATATAAGTTCATGCTTATCATACTTTCATTTAAGGACTGAACCCTGAATGAGAATCACTGATATAATCTAGTATCGTTACCTGTCAACTTTAAATATTTCAAATGATTACAATGCAGTGATGTTTACTGGAGTTTCGTGGACGCTGGTCACTCAGTATTGGGCTATCCACGTGACTAAATCAAATTAAACAATGGCGCCACCATGTGGATCAAACATGCAATTAACGTGTCATTCAAGAGTTAAAACGGTTAAAGCAATAAAAGCAACAACAGCTAATTGTTTTTGGATATTTGGGGATATTATTATATCCATATATGATGATGGATTTTTTCTACTATTTTGAGTCAGATCTGTGTCTGAATGATTCATTCGTTCAGTAGGCTAATCTGACTGATTCAGTCATCCAGTTCAGTTCACTGGCCACCCTTTAGTTTAGCTAGTGTTTCATCTCCTATAACACATTAAAAGTGAGGTAACTATTTCCATAAACACTTTTTGTTATTCTAGACTCTCTTCACATCTTGATAGTAGAGCCCGACCGATAAAGGATTTTGAAGGCCAATACCGATACAAATATTTTTCGGTTTTAAAATCCGATATATCGGCCGATATTTATTTATTTGAAACTGGACATGGTAGTCAAAAATTTTGTCATGCTTATTTGAGTTAAGAGAACTGATGGGGATGTTCTTTTAATTGTTATTCAAGCAATGTATGTATCGTGACCAACTCAACGAGTGTTGCAAACAAGAAAGGTGTAGAGTGCCCTCTGGTGGACAAACTATACAACTCCAACACTCATGACATGGTTCAAGCGTGTTTCGTCCGTTTTTAATTTATTTTTGAAATATTCATTTATCAGCCATTATAACTGCCGATACCGATAGTTTGGAAAATACCTAATATCGGCCGATAATATGGGTCTGCCGATATATCGGTCTAGCTCTACTTGATAGAGGGGTCATTCCTGGGATTCGGTAATGTTTCAGTCCCCCGGACTTTTAAAAAATAAATATTAAAAGCTTTCCACAATACTTTGGTATGCCCATTGTAATGAATAAGAAAAAATATTGCATTTAAATAATTTTGATCATAAAATAATGTCTTATTCATATTGTAAACTAAGCATTTTGTCAGATACTTCACTGAGTTTGTACTTAGAAAATATGTAACAAAATGTACAGTGTCCAAAAAATTAGCAATATTGTATTTATTTGTTACTTTCTTTTTATTTTTCTAAAAAAAAGCAAGATTTTTAATAAAAAACAGACTATAAAGTGTTGCCCCTCAGTCTGTCACACCAACTAATCTCCGCCTATCATACCAGAAATGACATCATTCCGGTCTTTTTAACAGTTGAATAAGATGTTAAGTCGTATTATAATTTTTATTAATATTTTTTAGGCCTATAGTCAAGGGAGGGTACTGTTAAGCTAAACAACTCAACCCCATCACATAAATATTAAGATGGAAAATAATTATTTTAATCCATAAATATACATCAACCTGAACATACAGATACAATGCATATACTTTATTTCATCTAGTCTCCTACTCTAGAAGAGGAGCAGTGGCCATTTTGTGCAGAAAACCTCAACCCTGTCACATATCTGTATATTTCTCATAGGTTCAGGGTTGAAAACTTGTGACAGAGTTGAGTTTTTCACTTAATTTATGGATCATTTTAATAAATATATATATATAAGTCATGTTTTAGTAAAGATATACTTACCAAATTCATGACAACTTATAAGTTTGTTATAAATAGAATATTTGATGTAATGTGTCCACTGACAAACATCTTATCTCAGAAATGGCCGCCACATCAGCATCAGGAAGACTTATTTAAATATAGTACCTACATAGCATGTTACGTGATTTCGGACGCAGCCAGTGTTATGCATGCAGATATGTTGATTCAGAAAGAAGTGTACAATATGAGAAAGAAAAAAATTAAATATATAAAATTTAAGGCAATGAACGCTTGCTGACTTTGCTCTGGCTGTGTGTGTTGTGTTTTGGAGGAGGCGTGGCTTAGACACTCTGAAGGGAAGGTGGGATCTCATGCTTTCAAAGCTAGCTTGCTATCGCTAGCCTCTCAGAAATTCCCTACTCTACCTTTAATTATTATTTAGGGGGAACTATTTTTTCTTGTGGAATAAAATAGAAGTTTTTGTATTCTATTATTTTAGACCTCTTGTTAACTTCAAGATTATAAGTCTTATGTTTTGCGTAAATATATATTCAGGTAAATTCAAATAAAAAGTCAAATAACTCAAATATGTAGGCTAATTGTGCATCACAGTTGATTTGCATATGAGGAATGCGCGCGCAAACGCACTGAATGCCTGGCATGCAGTATGTGTGTGTGTAGCCAGAGATGCAGAAGGAGGATTGTGTGTTTGAGTGGACGCGCATCGCATCGCATCGCCGCACGCACGCAGCTGGAGCTCCTCTGATCACACACACACACACACACAAACATACACACATACAGCATCAGCCTCGCGATCAACATGTTTCTGCTCGGATTCAGCCTGTGCCTGGGCATCGTCCATGGCATTGTCCCCGAAATAGCCAAAACAGACATGGACATCATTGCAAACATGGAGACAAATGTAGTGCAAGGACAATCGACACTGAACGATGTGTTGAAAGAGGTAGAGGAGGACCTGATGGAGGACACGCAGCAGAAGCTGGAGGACGCGGTGCATCAGGTTTCTGCTTTCAACACAATATATAAGCGAAGATTTGGATTATCATTTGAACTTCTGTCATAACTAATAGCTTAGTTTTGATAGCATCACTGGTTATGCACATGACAAATCAGAATAGACTTTTCTTAATTAATATTAGATGTGTTGTGTTTTTTTGTGCAGACATGATCACATCTAAAAATGTCATGCATTATGACCAATCAATTTTCATAATCTACAGATAGTTTCAAACTATTTTATGTGAACCATATTTTTTCTTCAAAGATCATCCCACAAATGTGCCATTTATCAGTGTTAAAAGACGTAAGTGTTAATAATTTGTAATAAAGTCAGGAGCGACTTTCATTTTTTACATCTATTCAAATGAAGGATTTTACAAAATATATTTATTGTATATGCTGGAATATGTTGAAATTTAAGTTAACAGAAGAAGGAGAAGAAGAAGTCTTTATTTCATTAAACTATGGTGGAATGTGCAGAAAATAGGTTTACATTATTCAACAATTTTCTTCTAGTCTGAGACTGTTGCATTTAATTAAATTTTTGCTTGATGCAATGTGCATAAAGTTAAAATATTGAAACAAATAAAACAAGTTTAAAAAAGAGAATGTTTAATTTGATTACATTTTAGATGATGGAATATGCAGAAAGAATAGAATTAGGCTGAAAGGTCTGTTTAGCGTATTCAGGTTGAGCATCAGTAACTTAGTAAAGTAACTAATTACTTTGGAAAATAAGTAATCTGTAAAGTAATTGGATTACTTTCTTGGAGCAGTAATCAGTAACTAATTACTATTTCCAAGTAACTTGACCAACACTGTTTATCACCAACCTGATCTTAAAGAACTGATGACAGATTAAGTTGAAAAGTGGATCAGTAATTCAAATTTGTAAAAATCGGCCTATTTTGTAGGCCTCAAAATGTATAGTCAGGTCCGTTTGTGCTTTATGTGGTGAAATTTGAACTAACTGGTTTTATTCAAGTCAAGAAGCATTCATTATTTTTGAATAAACATAAAAAAGTACTCACTGTAAGGGAAAATCATTATAATAAAATTAAACATTATTTTTGGGCCTGGAAAAGTCATGGAAATCATAAAATCTTTTAGTTCTTGCTACGCTCAGCTCTTTGTTAGTGTAATCTATATCAGATTTAACCAGTAATCATGAACGGGCAAAAAAAAAAAAAAGTAATGAAAATCAGTGAAAGTGATTTTTAAGAGCCAGTTCATGTAGAAATAGCTCATAAGTAATTGCACAGTTTGACTTATTGGCTTTTTTTTTTCTCTTTCTCCCTCAGATGGACAATGAGACGGCAAAATCAAGCCTCCATCCACACAACGTCTCTTCAAACCTCCAAAATTACAGCAGTATTGAAATCATTGCTGGGAATCAATCTAATTACATCGCTGAGAGAATCAATACGGTAGGTGAAGAGCTTTAGTATGATTCAGTAATGCAGTTAAAACGCAGTCAGTCGAGACCTGATTCCCTGATGGTCAAATCATTCAGCATAATGACCATTTAAAAGTAATTGAGTTGTTCTAGACGTGCTATTTCGCGTGTTTCTTCGCACGTAGGCTATATGTGTATCATGTTTTAAATGGTGGCTAAATGCACATCTTTCTTTTTACGCCCAGACTACAGAGAATCCAGCTGAAGACACCAACACCTCCACAACCGTGCGGCCGGGAGATAAAGAGAACAGCACTGATCATGATCACGTGAGCCGCCTGTCTGTTCGCCTGTCTAGTTGTGTCTGAGAAACATGGCATTTATCTGGCCTTTTATTGTGCACATTTTCAGAAAGTCAGGAAGGATAGTGTTCAGGAAGAGGAATACTCTTCCTCAGCGCTTTATTTCCCGTCTGACTGAAACGAGTCGGCTCTTGTAGATGACAGGGTTCTGGATCTGAGCTGACAGTTCTGCTGATAATCGACGGATCTCGTCCGAGGATTTACGGATCCTTTTGACATTTCAGACCTGCTCATTCCAGGCGTCCAGAGAGTTCAGACAGAGAAAGCGAATGCTGAATAATTGAGAGTGGATTTCCCTACAGGTCTGCTTTTTATGGAAGCTTGTTTCCGCCACAGAATAAAAAATAAAAAAGGTAATTGCGACTTTTTATCTCACAATTCTGACTTGTTTTCTCACAATTGCGAGTTTACATCTCGTAATTCTGACTTTATTTCTCAGAATTGCGAGATATAAAGTCAGAATTGTGTGATATACAGTCGCAATTGCGTGTTATAAAGTCAGAATTGCGAGATATAAAGTCAGAATTGGGTGTTATAAAGTCAGAATTGCAAGATATAAAGTCAGAATTGCGTGTTGTAAAGTCAGATTGCAATTACGAGTTTATATCTCACAATTCTAAGAAAAGATGTCAGAATTTCGAGATATAAACTCGCAATTGTGTTATAAAGTCAGAATTGCGAGGTATAAAGTCAGAATTATGTGATATAAAGTCAGAATTGCATGATATGAAGTCGCAATTCCGTGTTTTAAAGTCAGTTTACGAGTTTATATCTCACAATTCTGAGAAAAGATGTCAGAATTTCGAGATATAAACTCGCAATTGTGTTATAAAGTCGCAAATGCGTGTGATAAAGTCAGAATTGCAAGATATAAAGTCAGAATTGCGTGTTATAAAGTCATAATTGCGAGATATAAAGTCAGAAATGCGAGATATAAAGTCGCAATTGCGTGTTATAAAGTCAGAAATGCGTGATATAAAGTCAGAAATGCGAGATATAAAGTCAGAAATGCGAGATATAAAGTCAGAATTACGTGATATAAAGTCAGAAATGCGAGATATAAAGTCAGAAATGCGTGATATAAAGTCAGAATTACGTGATATAAAGTCAGAAATGCGAGATATAAAGTCAGAATTACGTGATATAAAGTCAGAATTACGTGTTATAAAGTCAGAATTGCGAGATATAAAGTCAGAATTGCGAGATATAAAGTCGAAATTGCGTGTTATAAAGTCAGAAATGCGTGATATGAAGTCAGAAATGCGAGATATAAAGTCAGAAATGCGAGATATAAAGTCAGAATTACGTGTTATAAAGTCAGAATTGCGAGATATAAAGTCGAAATTGCGTGTTATAAAGTCAGAAATGCGTGATATAAAGTCAGAAATGCGAGATATAAAGTCAGAAATGCGAGATATAAAGTCAGAATTACGTGTTATAAAGTCAGAATTGCGAGATATAAAGTCAGAATTGCGAGATATAAAGTCAGAATTGCGAGATATAAAGTCAGAATTGCGAGATATAAAGTCAGAATTGCGAGATATAAAGTCGAAATTGCGTGTTGTAAAGTCAGATTGCAATTGCGAGTTTATATCTCACAATTCTAAGAAAAGATGTCAGAATTTCGAGATAAAAAGTCGCAATTTTTATTTATTTATTTTTTTTTATTCAGTGGCGGAAACAAGCTTCCATAGCTTTTAGACAGTATAAGCAGTATAAAGTACTGGACATCACTGCTGAAGTGAGCCAGGATTGGGTCGTGCAAATTTGGGACGTGCTCGTAGTTAAAAAGTGTTTGTTTTTTCACGTGGTTTTCTGAAAAAAAAAAAATTTCAACTCTCAGCAAACGAACACGAATTCAGTTCCGCTATAGCTAATTTTACGTTTAAATTACATAATGTTTAAATATGTCATTTTGGTGATCAAAGATGAGTTTCAAGGGATACAATTGTTGACTACATGGGGGACACGTTTCAAGGGCTCCGCCAGTAGTGGGCACTCGTGCAGCGCAGTGAGTGAATGAGACGAAGGGAAGTTAGCGAGGGAAGGGCATAAAACGCAGCTATTCTTTACAAAATATTTTGCCATTTGCTAGTCAGTTGCTGTTGGTTAAGGGGGAGGGACATTTGTTCTAGACAGCACGTGATTGGACAAAAATCCGTGTAGTGCAGGATGAGTCATCAATATTTTTGGTCCGTTTTTTTCCAGACGAGATTGCGCATTTCAATTTTCAAATGCATATTATTTGCAAAATAAATATCACAATTAATTACAAAGATGTGGTCTACGTGTAATTTGTAATAATATAATTACAGTGGTTGTATTTAATAAGTTTAATATTATTTATTTGGAAGGTATGACTTTTTCCTTCTGTTAAATACTTATGAACCACCAGGGTTAAAAAAAGGGAAATAAAGCATTAAGGGATAAAACGTTTTTTCAGCTTAAATGTTATGATACCTACAGTTTATGACCAGCTCACATCCTCCTAAAATCCTGAGAATGTTGTTTTAACTCTGTGGGGAAGTATACAGTAACATTGCTATTGATTAGTAATGTGGACTACGTGCTTAAAGTTTGAAGCTCAAATCTCCTCTGTTCCGTCTTGAAGGTTTTAATGCTTTTCTTGTGTCTCTCAGGAGTGTGTCATTGATGAAGACTGTGAGAAGGGCAGGTTTTGTCTCTACGAGACACACAGCTCAAAGTGTCTGCCCTGCAAACAGCTTGATGCGGTAAGAGGTTTCAAATTTCACAGACCAGGCAACACTGCAAGGTACGCTTAATATAGAATAAAAGATAGATAGTGCATGCTACAGTAGGTGTTCAGCCTAGTCCCAGTTATTTCCGTTTGGTTTTCTGCACAAAGATTGTACCCTAGAATGTGGCTTTCCAGCAATATGATGCAACTGAGCCTGCATTGTGACCGCATTGCAGTACGAGTGCACCTGGAATCTGATATGCTGGAGCGTTTCTCCTTTGGGTTTCACATTAAAGTGCACAGATTGCTAAATATGAGCATCTCCGTCCGGCCCCACATAGGACACCGAGTTCACCTCGAAGCACAGGAAGCCAACTAAGCAGAATACAGATATGCATTACTCTTACAGGATACTGTTGAAGATTTATTGAAATTTAAAATGATCTCAATTGGAAAGCACTGTGAATGCAATTCTGTGTTATTCAATAATGAATGAACAGTGTTGTGCAAGTTACTTCCAAACTGTAATACATTAGGTATTACTTGTTACTGTTATTTAAAAGTAATTCATTACCTTACAATATTACTGTCTCAGAATTGTAATGCGTTACATTACTCATGTATTACTTTTGAGTTACTTTCACCAAAATAACTAAGTAGAACTTAACTTTGGGGCTGTAACGATATGCAATGTGAAACCGAAATCGCGATTCGCCACATCCACGAACCTACAGAATCGCGACACACCTCTTCCAACTCCAGCGTTATTCTCCTTACCGTCCAGATCCAATGCTACCTTATCTTTAAATTAGGCTATTAGTATTATTTGAAGTTAACATTATAAAATACGTAGACCTACACCACAAAACTAGTTAAGGATAAATTATTTAAAATTGGGGAAGTCCAGCATTATGGACATGACATTTGCAGTCAAAACTTGAAATAAAAATTTGTATTTAAACGTATATAGGCTACTTCCTTAAAGGACTCCAGACATTAGACAAATATCAGTCTATGTTTTATTTTTAATATTAGGGAAAAGACACACATTCATGCGTGACAAAAAAATAGGAGGCAAAATATATTTGTTGTAATTCTGTTAATTACACTGCGCAAATCGGATGAGGAAGGGTTGGCTCTCCAGTCTCCATAGAACTTAAAATATTCATTTTATTTTAGTTTTCGTGTTCGCATTTATGAGGAAAAAACAATGTTACAGACGCGACCGCTCTGAACTGGCACTAAAAGACTGCTTTAAAACTTTCACACAGTCTGTTGCCTTTAAGAAGTAAAAGCAGACAATACACTGTAATACAAGCCTCACTGAACATGTAACGAGTAAAATATTACTGAAAATTGATTAGTAATGCCTTACACTACTGCGTTACAGCAAAACGTAATATGTTACTGAGTGTTGTTACTCCCAACACTCATGTCATTCCTACCCAGAACCCCTTAAAAATCACATAGGAACACGCTGACATCATGGTGGCAATGATTTCGCAGCCAGATACTAGTCTTAAAATCCGCCTGTGGTCAATAATTGTATCTGAAAACTCATCTTTGATCACCAAAATGACATTTTCCTTGAATAGCTTGGATGTAACTCTACACCCTTGCCTCATTAAGTATACGTGGTTCTATGAATATGCAAGTGAGCCCCGCCTCCACTCACCCACTCATCTCAGAGATCCACTCGTTGACGATCACACGTTGATCCGATTGGTTGTAAGGTAGTTTGTGACGTCAGCGATTTCAAACCGTGTTTTTGAGACCCTTTTACTGCAGTTTTAAGGAGAAAATACTCAGCAATGCTGTCGATTTATAAATTTGCACGTGGTTTTTCTTAAAAGGTTAGTTCACCCAAAAATGAAAATTCTGTCAGTATTTACTCACCCTCATGTTGTTCCAACCCCGTAAGACCTTCGTTCATCTTCGCAACACAAATTAAGATATTTAAGATATTAAGATCGCTCCTGCATACTAGTCCATAGGCTTCTTGAGGGAATGACTCTTGCTGGCATCGAAAAGTCATTAAAGACATCGTTAAAATAGTCCAAGTGACTACAGTGGCTCAATCTTAAGTTTATCAAACGACGAGAACACTTTTGTGCGCAAAAATAACGACTTTATTTCAACTATTCTTTTATTTCTCCCTCTGCGCGAGTCAGGTTACTAGTTTAATAGCGTAAGCTTCTGTTGTTGTACGTCACACGCATCACACACATGACCAGCGTCGGCCAATGGTGAGCCTTCGTGTGACGTAGCTTTACACAATCACACTACGTTAACTGACTACAGGCCCATGGAGAAGGAAGTGAATAGTTGAAATAAAGTCGTTATTTTTGTTTGTTTTCGCGCACAAAAAGTGTTCTCGTCATTTGATAAAGTTAAAATTGAGCCCCTGTAGTCACTTGGACTATTTTAACGATGTCTTTAATGACTTTTCGATGCCAGCAAGGGTCATTCTCTCAAGAAGACTATGGACTAGTATGCAGGAACGATCTTAATATCTTAAATATCTTAATTTGTGTTCCGAAGATGAACGAAGGTCTTACGGGGTTGGAACAACATGAGGGTGAGTAAATACTGACAGAATTTTCAGCATATTAAGACACATAAATAACAATAAAAGCTTGATTTTCACCACAGAGGGACTTTAAATCTACTTTTTAGCTAGTAGTAACTGTTCATATTAGCATTAGTAGTGATATCTGGAGATACCTTGCTGCAGGACGACCTGTGTGTTGATGTCCTGAAAGAAAGACTCGCGTTTGATTCAAAAATATGCTGAAATGTAAAGTGTAACATGAACTCAAAGGGTGAATAGCTGTCTCAAGGCACTCTCTGTACGTTCTCCCCCTCAGACGTGCACTAAAGATGAGGAATGCTGTGCGGGACAGCTGTGTGTGTGGGGTCAGTGTGCGAGGAACAGCTCAAAGGGAGACGCGGGGACCATCTGTCAGTACCAGAGAGACTGTAAGGAGGAGTTCTGCTGTGCCTTCCATAAAGGTAGGAGCATCCAACCCGATCTCACGAGAATTCGCACGAATTTTACGAGGTGGCTAATTCGTAACAATTCGTACGTTTTAGCTAAATCGACATATTTTACAAATTGGCCAATTCGTTTGAATTCGTACGAAGGACCTACCCCTGACCCCGCCCCTAAACCTACCCATCACGTTGGTGAATTCGTCATCGTCTGAATTCGTACGAGTGAGGTTGTATGAATTAGTACGAATTAGCCACTCGTACGAATTGGTCGTGGGATAGCGTAGGGGCATCTAGAATCATAGGAGCGTGTCAGATTATCTGTTCAATATTTTGGTTGGCATATGCTGACACTGCTCGATAGTGCACTCGAAATATCACTCTCGTTCACTTAGGCTGTGTCTGAAAGCGTATACTCTCTTGAGTAGGTACTTTGAATAAGTATGTACTTTGTGACTGCTAAAAAAAGTGTTCTATATAGTATAAATGTGTGTAGTATGGATGTAATCCGGACGCACTACATTCGCCATGTTGTCATTATCGTGTGACCAACCAGCGTCAGTTACGTCGCTTCACTGCCATTCACAAATCCTCTCCCGTGGCCTCATGGGATAAGTAACCATCGTGTGCACACCCCAGAATCTCGCCGAAAGGACATCTGGGTACTTTTTGCCTATTCTTTTATGAGAACTGTGAATTCAGACTTTGTCGGATTACTTCTAGTAGATTACATCGGATTACATTTAGGGACATAATACTCGTACGAATTACATGCACACTATATAGAACATAATTTTTTAGCAGTCACAGTTAAGTAAATACTGTTTTTCATCTACTATAATAGAGAAGTATGCGATTTTCGATTTTGATCCTTCCCTTTTAAAGCTCCATTTTGAAGTTTGTGACCTCTGGTGGCTTCTTAAAGCTGTAAAGCCTGACTTAAAGCTACACTGTGTGATTTTTACCCCCATCTAGTGGTGAAAAGGTATATGACCATCCAGTGAATATTAGCTTCTTTTCCTCTCAATTGAAATTTCGTTTTAACTCCTACGGTGGCCAATGTAGTCCAAGATTAACATGGCTTCCAGTTCGACCTCGTCCATGAGTGTTAACTTAAACGTAAACGCGAAAGGCGAAGCTTGAATTAACGGGTATGTCACTCTTTAGCTAATGTACTTTCAAGATGGAGGGGGAACATGGCGAACCCCTTACCCGCATGTATTTTCAATGGCATATTATACACTCTCGAGAATACTTGAACGAAGTAAATATACATTAATGAGCACATATATTTTGAAAGAACTGTTTTTAGCTTAGAATAAACTAAAAGAATTACACAGTGTAGCTTTAAGCACAAACCAATAGTATTCAAGTGTGGGTTGTGAAGGAGCATTTCACCAGGTTGGATCTGCTAAATGAATACACCTAGCTTTGCTGAATCACTCATCTCTTTCGCATTAGCGACTTTTGCAATACAATATATCTCTGTTTTTGTGAGGATAACACTTGATTTGTAGATGCACAAATGTGAATAAAGGATAATAAGGCTTGTTGTATTGACTATCATGACATTACTTTGTCACCACCTACTGGAGTAAATATGTAATGCCACTGAATGAATCAGTACGACTCTTGTTGGTGAACTGAATCAAATGACTCGATTCACTAAGATGAATCATTTCCACCATTGATTCATAACTACTAATGTAATTCATTTTTCAGCCTTGCTGTTCCCAGTGTGCAGCTCTAAGCCAATAGAACGCGAGCGCTGCATCATTTCAGCCAATCACCTGATGGAGCTGCTGTCATGGGATCTGGAGGGGGGGAATCCTCAAGAGCACTGCCCATGTGCTGGAGACCTGCAGTGCCAACATCTGGGGTAAGAAGCCCTAAGGAGGACATCTCATTCTGAACAATATATTATTATTTATACACTACCAGTCAACAGTTTAGGATAGTTTTTGAAAGAAGTCTCACCAAGGTTGCATTTATTTGATAAAAAAAATACACAATTAATCATGATTAATCACATCCAAAATAAAAGTTTTATTTGTGTTTACATAATATATGTGTGTGTAGTGTGTATAATTATTTTGTACATTTAATGTATATATTTAATAAATATTTGCATGTATATACTTTATGTATATTTATACAAAATTAATATTATACATAAATATAAATATTTGATATTTTAACAACACATTTTTCTTAAATATATACATGCATATGTGTCTATTTATATATAAAAAATAACTATACACACTACACACATATATTTTATGTAAACACGGACTTTTATTTTGGATGCGATTAATCGCCATTAATCGGTTCACAACCCTAGTTAAAACACTAATATTGTGAAATATTATTACAATTGAAAATAACTTTTCTATTTTAATATACATCGTGCAAAAGGTCATTTATTTCAGTAATTTAACTTAAAAGGTGCAACTAATATACAATATAGACTCATTACATGCAAAGCGAGATATTCCAAGCCTTTATTTGTTGTAATTTTGATGATTATGGCTTACAGCTTATGAAAACCCCAAATTCAAAATTAGAATATTGTGAAAGGTTTATAGATGTAAGCCATAATTACGGAGGCGTATTGCATTCACTTGAAGAAAAAAAAACTCTGTTTTTCTGAATTAACGAGTAAATTTTTCATGAGAAAAAAAAATTGCTCTGTTTTTTTGAATTAACGAATTAATTTTTCATGGAATTTTTTTTTTGCTGTGTTTTTCTGAATTAATGAGTTAATTTTTCATGAGAAAAAAAATATTTTGCTGTTTTTCTGAATTAATGAGTTAATTTTTCATGGATTTTTTTTTGCTCTGTTTTTCTGAATTAACGAGTTAATTTTATGGAATTTTTTTTTGCTCTGTTTTTCTGAATTAACTCGTTAATTCAGAAAAACAGAGCAAAAACTTTTTTCTCACAAAAAATTAACTCATTAATTCAGAAAAACAGCAAAAAAAAATTTCATGAAAAATTAACTCATTCATTCAGAAAAACAGAGCAAAAACTTTTTTTCTCATGAAAAATTAACTCATTAATTCAGAAAAACAGCAAAAAAAAATTTCATGAAAAATTAACTCATTCATTCAGAAAAACAGAGCAAAAACTTTTTTCTCACAAAAAATTAACTCATTAATTCAGAAAAACAGCAAAAAAAATTCTCATGAAAAATTAACTCATTAATTCAGAAAAACAGAGCAAAAACTTTTTTCTCACGAAAAATTAACTCATTAATTCAGAAAAACAGAGCACATTTTTTTTTCTCATGAAAAATTAACTTGTTAATTCAGAAAAACAGAGTAGATTTTTTTTCTTCAAGTAAATGCAATACGCCTCTGTACATAATCATCAAAATTATAACAAATAAAGGCTTGAAATATCTCACTTTGCATGTAACGAGTCTATATAATAAATTAGTTTCACCTTTTAAGTCGAATTGCTGAAATAAATGAACTTTTGCACGATATTCAAGTTGTTTGTTTCACCTGTATGTGAAAATGTAATGTATTCCTGTGATGCAAAACTGCATTTTCAGCATCATTACTCCAGTCTTCATGGTCACATGATCCTTCAGAAATCATAATAATATGCTGGTTTGTTGCTAAAGAAACATTTCATATGATCAATGAAAACTGATGAAATTGGTCATAAACGTTGTTTGTCTTCATCAGACGAGGCGCTCTGTGTCTGAAGAGCCAGAACTCCAGCGAGGAGGACCTCACCGACACCCTGTACTCTGAGATCGACTACCTCGTCTGACGAGCTGCTGAAACAGACATGAACGCTTCATCGTCACTCCAAAGCTTTGTAGGAAACGCCTTCACTTTAATCACCCAAACTTACAGGCTCTGAATCTAAAAGAGCGTTCACACTGACATCGGTTTGAAAGCATCATTCAGTGCGAATGAGAGTTGGTGGTTTGAGGCGAGACGATTCATGTTCGGCTGGTGCACTTTATGTTCGATTGGGGGTTTCAAAGCTATGACTAGTTAGGCAGACCGTAACATTTGGGCATCATTGTCAAATCAGTGTGTCAGTGTGAACAGCCCTCAAGTGCTAAAGGTTTTTATTAATGTAATAAAGTACTAATGCTTCAATAATATGTATGGCGGAGTAAATATGAAGACAGCGCTGATGATCCAATCATTCTTAGTGTAGTAGCTAAAGTGACGCACCCATACAACAAATCATGTAATTTCCCCAGGCAATAAATACAAAACATGCTCCAGAAAATAAAAAGTTGAAAAACATGTTGCTTCTATCTGTTCATATACAAATGTATAATCTGAACCAATGAGGGTTTGAACTAAAATGGTTCACTTGTATGTTATACTTACTTTCTTCATAAGGTGACACCATATTTAACCTTCTGCAAAAGTTCACGGGTGTCTACACAAATTGTGTGAGCGCGAATGATTTCCCCCATGCAGATTTCACTGGTTCACGTTGGTCATGTGACCTCGCCATGTTGGCCAGAAAGCTGCTTGGTTTGCTTTGCTTCATCTCTACACTATTAAATCGCTGACTAAACGACATTCCTCCTGGGTAAGTGACATCACCAACCATAAAATTTACATAAACCCGCCCCCAGAAACACAGTCCATGTTGAGAAGAGGAATTGCTGTTGTATAAGAGCACATTTGTAATCGGAGCTATATATATCAATAATGAAGGCTAGATATCTCGTCCACGCCGCTGTTCAATGAAGCTCGACGTCCGCACCTGGCGGCCATCTTGTCACAGGCATCTCGCTCACTCGTAACATTGCTTTAATGGTGCATGTACCTTTTAAATAACCATAACTTGCTCAATTTTCTACCGACTTTCAAACAGTTTGGTTTGTTATAAACTTCAGAGATGTAGTTATGACACTGCATACTTATGAATAATAAGTGTATAAATAAATAATCCAGAATTATAGCCACGTTAATAACGTTTGTAAGAAACCAAACCGTTTGCAAATCCGCCAAGATTTCAACGAGATAAGAGTATTTATGTTCGTCTTACATCAGCTTGCCTGTAACAAGATGGCCGCCGGTGAAGACGACAGATAGGTGCGTTCCATTCGACCGTAAGTGGACTGCGAAGTGGCCATCTTAAGTGAGATTCCAATTCGAAGGGAACGAACATGTTCAGTTCGAAGGGCACTGCAAACGGCATAGGGAATAAGGAACATCGATACATCACTTCACAGGAAGTCAGTGAAGTCCACTTCAACTGATATACCGTGTTCAGGGAGTAGGGAGCAGTGAACACTGCGTAGGGACCCTGTCGAATGGAACGTCCGCCGTAAGACATCTAGCCTTTATTATGGAGATCTATGATTGGAGCTGCTCACACACGCACACAAGCTCCGCCCTCTGTGCCTCATTTGCATTTAAAGGGACAGACACACAAAACGGTGCGTTTTTGCTCCCCCTCAAAAATTAACAAATTTAACATGTTATATAAAAATATATGTGGGGTATTTTGAGCTAAAACTTCACATACACACTGGGGACATCAGAGATTTATTTTACATCTTGTGAAAAGGGCATTATACCACCCCTTTAAATCCCGGCTGGCTAGCATAATGTTCACGCATTAGATCAGTAGACGGAGAGAAGACGGTCTGTTTGAACACATTCGATCACATGAGCGTTTACACTACGAAAGTGATCCGGTTTAAAGGATAATTCCGGTATTTAACACCTTGAGTCTATTTTGTAGTTTGTTTTGAATGAACTTAGAAATTTCGACAATGGGTCCTGTCTCGACTTTTTGACTATTTTAGAATCGCCTGTGACGGCGTTAGACTGGCTGTCTATGGGCATGTCCTTAAAACAACCCTTAACGTTCATTTTCAAAACTGTGCAACTCACCGAGTGGTTGGTGGTGTTCGTTGATGTTCTGAAACAAGTAGCGTAGCGAAATACCGTTTCTGTCGTGTTTTATTTGTCATTTTTTAAAATCGCATTGATGTCTGCTGGAGGACTCAGTGCTCGTTGATATTACCGCGCTAGGCTAGCTACCGGAAAAGGAAAGGGGTCTGTTTACATTTGGTTGTAGTCTTTTCGCTCGATTTTCCGTCTTTCAGAAGGCTTTTTTTACGGTGCGCTAGACACTGTGTTCCGTACAGCGTCCTGGTTGTCGCCATCAAGTGGTCGGGAGTGTGCTAAAGCTTCAGACTCAAATATCGAGCGGAAGTTTATACGCGGTTGTGAGGTATCTGAATAAATAGTTCCACAATTCGGTTGTTAAGTCTGACGTCACGCGTGACGTTTAGCCTCTTCCGGGTCCAAGCGCTCCGCTCGTCCATATCTTAACGTTACAACCCATAACGTTAGAGTAAAGGCCAATTTATACTTCTGCGTAGGGTGCGCGCAGTAGGTACGGCGTAGCATACGCACAGACGCGTCCCATACCGCGTACCCTTCCGCGTTGCCTGACGCGCACCTCTTCAAAAATGTAACTACACGTCGCGACGACGCGGACCGCAAGATCGGTGATTGGTCGGCTTGGTAGCATCGCATTTCCTCCTACGCATTTCCGCACGTACCTTCTCACGCATTTCCACACGTACCATCTCCTCCGACGTCTTCTGTCATTTCTGCCTTTCAGTTTTAGTAATTTCACTAAAATGAACTGTTTTTCCACCCCAATAAGCTCCAACTCCAACATGATCCACTCTCTTTCAGTCGCCATTGCTTGTAGTAACCTAGCCGTGAGGAATCTAAACACAGTGGAACATTAAAACCCTCCGCCGCCAACTAGTGTTTCGGAGCAGTACTGCAGAGCAACCAAGACCTGAACGCAGAAGTATAAATGCTCACGACGGCGTCGCCTACGTGCGAAGCCAACGCCGTACACTACGGCGTACCCTCGACGCAGAAGTATAAATTGGCCTTAAGCCCTTTTCTTAAAGGACTGTCTTCGCTTCAGCGCCAGTGGGTGCTGAAAGAATTGTAACTTACCTTATCAACTGCAGCCATTTTCTCTTTTCTTTCTCGTCACAGGGAAAGCGGTAGAATGACAGTTGAATGTCACTTGTTTTTTTTTTAACTCCGATCTATTTAAACAACATGGGACACAGCACTGCGGCATGTTAAAACTCGGGCAAAAGCGGTAAGCAGATAGAGAGGACCCAGCATTTGGACCCGGAAACAGTATTATCAGAGTGTGATTACGTCACGACTTAACAACCGAATAGCAAACAACACGGATTGAAAGCATACATAGCGCCGATATATTTGTTTTTAATCATCAACGAACACCACCAACCACTCGGTGAGTTGCACAGTTTTAAAAATGAACGTTAAGGGTTGTTTTATGGACATGTTTGTGCATGCCCATAGACAGCCAGTCTAACACCGTGTCCTAACTACACGCGACGCGACGCCGCGACACGCGATAAAAGGTATCTTTTCCATGTTAATCACAGTTTTTGTCCTAACCAGACGCGACGGCGACACGCGAAGTTTCTAATTTAGAAACGGTTCCTATTTCTGCGACGTCGCGGCTGACAGAATGAAGAAATTACACTGGTTATGAGTATACATTATTTATTTTTAGTTAAAAATAGGTCACTGTGCCACAAGCGATAAGGATAATTTACCTCAGATTTTGAAAGCATGTAATATAGCGTTCAAAATGAATTCTATGTAATAACATAATAACAAAATTACAAAATTAATAATAATTAATAATAACAAAATTAGTCAATGAGTATATTTTGTTAATGTTTTTAATGTTATTTCTTGATTTGATTGTCCATACCCATTTCCAATGCGAGTGCGGGCCAACAGTGCGCTTTCACAGAGAGACTCTGCTCACATCATAGGCTCACACGCTGTTCTGAATGTGTGGCATCTCACAGTCGCGTCGCGTCTAGTGTGGACAGACACACTTGCTGTAGCTGGAATTTTATCGTGTCGCGTGTAGTTAGGACACGGTGTAACGCGGTCACAGGCGATTCTAAAAAAGTCAAAAAGTCGAGACAGGACCCATTGTCGAAATTTCTAAGTCCACCACTCTATTTCATTCAAAACAAACTACAAAATAGACTCAAGGTGTTAAATACCGGAACTATCCGGTTTAATGTGTTTTCCACTACCTCTGGAAGTGGTTTAAAGTGGACAAGCTCAAAACGCTTCAGACCCCGTTTACCCCTGTATTTAGCGTCGTCCACTTGTGATCCGATCGACCAAAACGCATCTTAATATCAGGTGTTAACTAGCCTAAAATGTGAGATCTTCATTTACGTCAACCTGGAAGCAGGCAAACAGAGATGGATTGTTGCTTTTTATTTCAGTATTGGCATGTCTACTGTGAACAGCTTTGTGGCAGCATTAGGAGCCCAGAAACCTGCTCAAACACCGGCGTCCGAAACCTCGATTTCCAGCTACGCAAAAACAGCAGCGAGAAGCATTTCCACACATGCACACACACACCTGCCACATCCGAACCCACAGGATCTGTTCACATTGTGCAGAAATAAAAATGAAAAAACAAACAAAAAAAACAAAACAACACAGGACGTCTAAATGGAAAAAGAAAAGCCGAGTACAGATGAAAAAAATAAAAAAAACGCGTGCCATTAAAAGTCACTCACAAGACCTAACATCATCTTTATCAGTCTGAAGTGAAATAATTTACATAAAAAACAAAAAATGAATCGGGTGAACAAAGCGCACTACTTGATTCATGTCGCCATAAGGCTTCCATTCATATGTACCAGTGAGAGGAGGAGCTTCAGCAGTCAGTGGGCGGGTAAACCGCAAGCCACGCCCACACAAAAGGAAGCATAAACTGCAAGAACCTGTTCAGCCAGAAAAGAAGCGTTTAATTGCACAACTATGTGTTAAATAAACAAAAGGAGAGATATCCCAATATTCAAGTGAGAGCATCATACCCACAATTTCAAGTGAAAGTGTCGACTGGAGTCGATCGAAGAGCTCTCCGAAATGGAAGATGAGCAGAGCGGGCGTTGTGCTCGAGTGATGAGAATTTGACGCGCTGGATCGCATCTCAAAATTATAGAGCGAGTGACGATGGACGAAAAAAAAATAATAATCAATGGACGAGAGTGCAAAATCAAGACGGCGATAAAATCTCTCCCAAACGGCCCAACAAACGCACCCATCTCTGTATTATTAAATCGATTTATCTGAATGATATTGAAATAGCTTTTGCACTTCCCTTTAAACTTTACAGTACAATAAACTATGGTGCACAATAGTGCGTTCTGGAGCTCGAAGAAGAGAGCGTCAGCCGGACAGCACTGGTGACGTTGATTCAACGTGTGGCCCAAATGCCAGGGTGGCTGGCGAGGCAGCGCTACACTGCAGCGGGCAGGTCGGATCGAGAACAGGGAAGGATAGTCCGTCCGTCCGCCCCCCCCCTCTCAGTCCTGTCCTGGGTCTTTGGTGGGCCCTCCGTCCAGGTATATTTTGAGGGCCTTCTCTTTACGGGGGGAGTAGCTGACCCGGTGGCCCGTCTTCAGCAGGCGACTGCTCTCCTTCTTCATCAGTTCGTTGCGCTCCTCTTCAGACAGATCCATGAGATCCTCGGTGCTGTCCCTGTGGAGAACAGGGAGACGCATGAGTGACCGGCAAGCAACAAGTCATTCATTTAGTTCATTTTAGCTTCAGTAATGATGTGTTGATGTTAAAGTAAAGGGCACCTATTATGGAATTTTGAAAATGACCTTTCATGTAGTGTGTAACATAGATCTAAGTGAACGAAAACATCCTGCAAAGTTTTAAATATGAAAGTTAAAGGTGCCATCTGTAAAAATTGAGGTTCAAATATCCCAAAAATGAGCTACACGCATCAAAAGAATGAGAAGAAAAAAGGTTGATGATGTCATTAAAAAAATGACAAGTTATAGTGCTGCCGAGATATTAGCATGCTAAATGACTAGCCCCGGCCCGGCAGGTGTCGTAATACCAGTTTCGGCCATGGGAGGCGGTATGCGGGCAGGCAACATAACCACCAGCCAAACTGCAATACACTAGTGAGAAAAGTGAACTAGTGAGCGCCAAAACGTTATTTATGTTTTTGAATCTCTAAAGAAAATGGACGTAATTTGAAAATTGAGACTTTGTTTCATATCAATAGTAACAAAGGACAAAGATTATTGCGATTTTTTGGATGCGCGCAGCCGCGATACAATGTCCCATTCATGCAAATGAAACAGGATGACTAATCGATTCTTGAGATTTAAGGATCGATATCGGTTCGTAAAAATGAGAATCGATTAACATCGAGAAATCAATATTAATTACCCAGCCCTAGTGTTTATCTCCAAACATTACAGTCGCGTCTCCAGTTTCCGCCATTTTCAAATATAACGACAACAACTCCTCTCCCGTGGCATCATGGGATTGTACAGTGTCCATCGTATGCGGACTTCAGAATCTCGCCGGAAGTAGTAGGTCATCCGGGTACTTTTCCCCTACTGTTTTTCCAATTCTTCGGACATGCTACTCTGCTCGCGTACTATTTTCCGCATAATATATAGTAGGGAAGTATTCGATTTCGGATCTAAACCCCACCTTTCTGAGAGCTTCCTCTGCTCTGATTGGTCAGAATGACAAAGTGTTGTGATTGGTCGACTGATCACAGCACGTATTGAAACATTTTTTTTTAAATTGAGCGGAGTTCTCCTTTAAGCAAATCTAATACAAACCTATGTAGGTTCATATCGGAAGTGAGACGAATTATTGACGACTCATTTCAGGCAGTTCAGATTTTTTTTTTTTTGGGAGACACCAACTCCATTTATCAGCGCCGGCCCGAGCCTTTTGGGGGCCCTAAGCAGAATTTGATTTGGGGGCCCCTCCCACGACGCGGAGTCACCTGTGTTTGACGATTATTGACATAAATGTCACGCAAAAATGATACATTATAAATGAATACACTGAGGTTATGTATTAATAAAAAAATAGATGCCTACTTAAATAAAAAAGTTTGAAAACAGTCTTAAAACTGTCTCAAAACATATACAATAAATTATTTGCTAAAATTATGACAAAACTGAGAAATTAGAAACGTAAGAGCAATGATACTTTGGCCTATCCTCCTGGGACCCAGGAATAGACTTTTGTCCACTGTAGTGGACATTATATTTTAGTGTATTTCTCTGACACCATGCATGTCACATTTTTTTTCTGGATGTCCTGTAAAGAGCTCATTCAGGGCAATACAGAGATACCAAATGTTTGGAGGTTTCACCATGAAAACAACTTCTCCTTGGTCTTTAAAAATGTCTAACATTAATTTAGTGATCAAATGTAGCACTCTTATTGAAATATGGTAATATATTGTAATTATAATTTAAATCTAACTACTTTTCAAATTGTATTTCATCAACCAACATCTCATGAAAATGTTATGGGGTTTCAAATGAAAAAAATGACTTTCCGTTACAGGGCATTGATTTCATTCATGTCCACTGTAGAGAACATCAGGACATAAATCATGTTTATCAGGCATTCTGGGAGACATAACAAGTGAATATGTAAATAAATTATACCTCAATATTCTTATGACATAGATATTATTATTAAAATGTTGCTTATTATTACGCCAATGCTTACACTTCTTTCCTCATTAAATGTTGCTCCAAGAACACATTAATGTGCAAATTAGATACAGTGTATAGATACTTTGCATTGAATGGGAATATTAATTTATGCCAATTTTACCCATATATTGCATAAAGTAAATTGGTGTATCAATTAATTCCATTATATCTTTCATAACATAGTTGATAATCATCTTTATACAAATTTTAGTTCAAAAAAATCCTGAAACCCCAAAATGTATTGGTGATTGGAAAAAAAATCCCATTGTTTTTGCCTACACATTGTATGTCATTTAATTTTAACAACTGAGTCCTGGTGTCCACTACAGAGGACAAAGTATTACATATGAATAAAATATAATTTTTCAAAAAGGTTTTTTTTTTTTTTTACCATTTGTTTATTATGCTTTAAACAATGTGATGACATGAAAAAAAAACTAAATTAAAAAAAAAAAAACTTTCTGGGTCTCAGCTATTGTTGAAAACTAAAAATATTACTAGCCTATTTCTCAACTGTCTCAATACAGAGTAACTATCCTCAAAATCTTTATTATTGTTATTATTATTATTGTAACAGACTTTGTTATATAGTACATGACATAATCAACACAGTCTGTTACTATAATACCGGTTATGATGTTCTGGCGCTCGTTGTATGTGTGTATGCAATGTATTTTTCCCCTCGGGGCTTGCCGTAGATGGGTCGTGCGCACTTGCTAGGCTACTGGAGTGTCGCGGGTGTTTGGAGATCTGATGTGTGGTATAATAAAGTGGAGAAGAGTTCAAACTGCTATGTTTATTATTTATTCAAACTGCTACCCTTACACCTTGAAGGATAAGTTCTCCTGCGGGCTATTTTCTCCAACTTAAACCGATACCGTGACTAGGCGCAGTTGCGCACGAATTGTCTATGCACGCGCGAGGTGTCTAGAAGATTATGCGTATGACTTAAACGCTGGCAGACAGAGCAGCAGTTGTAACTTGTAGGCAGGTATATTGACCATTAAATCAGAATTTTGTTGTCTTGAACTATTCATTCAGTCATATTCATTCATTCATTGATTTATGTCACTTGTTTAAGTCATCTAAAAAAATAAAAATAAAAAATAACCTCGATTAGGGGGCCCCCTGGTGGCCCCAAGCAGCCGCTTAGTTCGCTTATGCCTCGGGCCGGCCCTGCCATTTATCCATTGCACTGATCGTTGCAGACCTTTTACATTCACAATCAGCTAAATTACACACTGCATGAAAGGTATTATATATGAAAAAGCATAATAAAAGCCAGTTTAAATTGAAATCCCTTTCTAATTCCATTTATGAAAGGGAAAGGCTTTACCTGTAGAAGATCACAGCACCATCATCACAGATGTAGAGTGGCCAGACATTGAGCGTGGAGACTTTAGGATTCCAATCTAAATCCTGATGGATCTCCAGCACTGAAATGTCACAAGGAAAAGTTCCTCGTCCCTGTAGGAGAAACAAGACACTCATATCGGAGGCACTACTATAAGGGCTAAACTAAATCTGATCCCAAAAGACTGCCGTACCTTGGCAAACTCCAAGTTTTCTAAAGCAATTCCACTCATTTCACTGAGCTGAGGAAATTAAAAAAACAAAAAAAATGAGATTAGCACTCAAATGACATTTGGGGAATTCTAAGCATTCATGAACAACGTTTCCATATTTCACACACCTTTTCCTTGAGCTCCTCGACGCTGCTGCTCTCCAGCACCACCTCCCGAAAGGCCTCAAGCTTCATCTGGGCAGGACACCAGCGACGGGACAGAACCGCTAACTGAGACATGGACTTCATCCGCTCCGGCTCTGCAAGCAAGGAAATCAAAATAAAGTAGTCAACATTTGAAGTTGAGGTTTTGATCCACTTCAAATGTTGAGTGGCATGCTGGATTAGGCCTAAGCCCGTCTAACGGAGAGCCTTGGCACTTCCTATTAGCCCCATTGTGTATCATCTTGGTTGCAGTTCCATTAGAATTCCACTGGAGGTGATCACGGGCGAGTGCAGAATGAATGGGAGTCTATGGGGCTAAACGGCTAAATGTGTCTCTTTCTCCTGCTTGTCGATGAATCAACATAGATTTTATAGTTGATTATGCAAGTTCAATATAGATTATAGGCCAAAAGTCGAATGAACAAGTACTTATGTCCTTTCAATGTCTCACAGGTTAGGCCGTTGTTGGCCGGAACACGCTAGCATTCTGCTATTGTGTGACGTCATCACATTTTTGAACGGATATTTAGAACAGATAAGTGAACTTAAAAATGCAATGTGTATTACCTTAGCCCTCCCTTTTGAATGCAACTTTCAAATTACTTGACAAAAAAATACATCCTGAGAAAAGTGGATTTCTGGGGGTGAAACCCCATAGACTCCCATTCATTCTGCACTCGACCGCGAGCGCCCCCGCATGGACAGAGACCGGAAGTAACCAGCCAGTGCCAATTCTCTTCAATTAGACATTCTCTGATTAGGCTTAGAAAACGTATGACAAACATGTTTTCACCTTCAAGGACTTCCAGGAACACCTCCCAGTTACTGGAGATGTTGATGTCCTCCTCATAGACGTGATAATCCAGAAACACCGTGCCTGGGTTCTTCCAGGTCTTCTTCCTGAGTCTAAACCTGTGAGAGGCACACACACATCTTGTTTGTATTCGGAGGCTGTGAGTCAGTGTGTTTAAAGGTCAGTGAAGCATTGAGATGTGACACAGAACGTGGATGTGCGTCCAAAACTGTTGCAGGATGAGTCAGGCCTGAGATCACAACAGTCATCTCAAGGACAAGAAAACTGGGATTTTAGATGATTCACCATGGAAAAATTGCAGTATTTATTAGAAATGATTTATCTGTGCATATAAATTCAAGTGCCTTCGTAATCTTCCCCAACGTCTTTACTGGAGTAAGGGCGACCGATAGTCCAACATGTTTTTGAAGCATTGATCATTGTAGCCAATCACAGACATATATGTTGAGCGCATGAACACAAGGGCCAATCAGAGGTGTTTAAAGGAGTAGTTCACTTTTATAATTAACTGGCTGATAATTTACTCACCCCCATGTCATCCAAGATGTCCATGTCTTTCTTTCTTCAGTCGAAAAGAAATTAAGGTTTTTGATGAAAACATTCCAGGATTTTTCTCCATATAATGGACTTCAATGGGAACCAAACGGTTCAAGGTCCAAAAGACAGTTTCAGTGCAAACTGCAAACTGTTTAAAGGGCTTTAAACGATTCAAGATGATGAATAAGGGTCTTATCTAGCGAAACGATCGCTCATTTAAAAAAAATAAATAACGAAGTTTAAGTTTTATAAGCTCAAATGCTCGCCTTGCTCTGTTCTGTGATGCGCGTTCATGACTCTCCTGTTCGAGTCATTTCGTTCGTTTTGTTCGTTGAATGAACCAAATTACTCGGAAAAAGATCCGTTCATTTTGATGAACGAGTTCGAACTGGAGAGTCACAGAACAGAGGCGAGCATTTGAGATTATAAAACTTAAAACTTTGTTATTTATTTATTAAATGAGCGATCATTTCGCTTGATAAGACCCTTATTCATCGCCTGGAATCGTTTAAAGCCCTTTGAACAGTTTGCAGGTTGCGCTGAAAGTCTCTTTAGGACCTTGAACCGTTTGGTTCCCATTGAAGTCCATTATATGGAGAAAAATCCTGGAATGTTTTCATCCAAAAAAAATTATTTTCGACTGAAGAAAGAAAGACATGGACATCTTGGATGACATGGAGGTGAGTAAATCATCAGCAAAAGCTTTTTCAAAAGTGAATACTCCTTTAAGTTCAACAGTGCTCAAAATGCTGGTAAAATCACATTTGTTATATTTCAGTACCGACTTGGTACCGCAGTTGGTATTTTTGACAATGCTAGTCTGAGACGTCTTTATGTGGATCAATGTAGATGAGCGGCTTGAGATAATTTTCTTTATCTACAAAATGGGCGCCAGCAGAAAAGGTCTTAAGTCTTAAAGGTACAGTAGAAAAAATCATGAATGATTCTGGCGTAAAAAAACTGAGTAAACCTGTCCAAAATGTTTGACATGAGCTCACCTGTCTATACTGAGGTCCAGTTTGCACTGGTCTTTGAGTTGAGGCAGCAACTCCTCCTTAGACTGCCGAACAGTCATTCCCTTAGCGAACACAGTATCCAAAAGGAACTTACAGGGCTGTCGAAACAAAACTATACATGTTACATGTGCACATTTTGGGCGATTTCAGAATAATCGTTCCACTATAGAATACGAAGTACATTCATTTCCAATTGCACAAAAAAAAATGTAGCTCACCTCTGGGTCATTAACTAGCAGCTGGTACACCTTCACCCTGTACTCTCCTTTCTTCAGTGCACGTCCCAATCGAATCGTGATCTGTTCAACAGCAGAGGAGCCGTGCATATAAATATGTACGTGCGGTGTAATTTATCTATTAAATCTACAGTAGTGGTGCCAAACGGAATGGCAAGAACAACCCAGTATGGCTGTCTTTGCGTGTTAAACTGGGATTGGAGAAAGCGCAGTTACAAACTCACCTTGTTGTCATCAGAAAAAGAGGAGAGCGTCTCATTGAGCCGCACGCTCTCAAACTCCTGGTTGTTGGCATAAACCCGGAAGACCTTAAACTGAGTGGAGGGAACGCCAACAAACGGCTCGAGATTCTGTTTGAATGCAGCCAGTGTGATCCTCTTATCAACGTGGACGAGTAAACCTGAAACATACCATATTACCAACATTAGGAATAGGTTTAATCTTATTTTTTTTCCCACTGAGGTAAACTTTTTTTTTTAGTTTAACGGTTTGACCTCTTTTTGGTTTTGCGAACATCCGGAGGGTAAAATCATTACATTTCAATACAAACCATAAAGTTGTAGGTTACCAGTCTACGACTGCATGATATTGGAGAAAAAAATATGACATTGAGATATTCAATTTTTCTGCAATATACACTCATCTAAAGGATTATTAGGAACACCACCGGCTCAATTTCTCATTAATGCAATTATCTAATCAACCAATCACATGGTTGCTTCAATGCATTTAGGGGTGTGGTCCTGGTCAAGACAATCTCCTGAACTCCAAACTGAATGTCAGAATGGGAAAGAAAGCAGATTTAAGCAATTTTGAGCGTGGCAAATAAAAACAAGGAACTTAATTAAACATAAAAAAAAATGTTATTTCTTTTAGTACACTATAAGATTACAATACTAATATCTTAAGTTTTTTTTATTTTATTTGGCAGTTTGCACTGCACTAAACGCATGATATGTACATTGTTATTGTGATATGGCTTAATGTGATAACTTTATTTGAAGGGGTGTGCATAAGACTGACATGACATAACACCTGTCATAAACATAAAAGAGTCTTTATGAATGTTTATGAATGTTGTCATTAAGTGTCATTCGGTAAATTATGACACTTTTAATGTTAAGTTGACATTGTTTAAAATGTCTTTGTTATGACAACGTGACATTAACAAAGACAAAAATGTCTTGATTATGACAACGTGACATTAACCAAGAAATCATAATCTGTCAACCTAACATCTTTATAACTAGTCTGACGTGTTCCACTTTACTTGAGGTAAGGGGAGATATTAATGACACTGTTGTTCAAGCATTTGACAGTGTAATAACCCTTAATGACATCTTTATAACTAGTCCAACGTGTTCCACTTTACTTGAGGACAAGTAAAATATTCATGACACAAATTATTATGGTGTCACGATGGCCAAAGTCAAAACCAACCACATATGACAGGGTAATGTAATGTTAACGCAAAGCTAAATAACTTCTTTAAGTTTGATAATTAGACCTGTTATGACAGGTTATGATTTCTTGGTTAATGTCAAGTTGTCATAACAAAGACATTTTAAACAATGTCAACTTTGCATTAAAAGTGTCATAATTTACCGAATGACACTTAAAGGGTTAGTTCACCCAAAAATGAAAATTAAGTCATTAATTACTCACCCCCATGCTGTTCCAACTCCGTAAGACCTTCGTTCATCTTCGGGACACAAATAAAGATATTTTTGATTGAATCTGAGAGCTAGATCACTCTTCCATTGGCTTCCTAAGGGACTGGCTCTTGACGGCCCATAAAGTCATTAAAGAAAAGGTTTAAATATTCCATGTGCCTACAGCGGCTCAATTATAAGTTTATCAAGCGACGAGACTACTTTTTGTGCGAAAAAAACATAAATAACGACTTAATTCGACTATTCCATTACTTCCTTATGGGCGCATGCGCGAGAACTGAGACGAGGACGTTCTCATTCATCTACTTCTTGTTACCGGCTGCTCACCGCTTAGGAGTTTTACCGCCACCTACCGTATAAAATGATGATCCATATATAAGGCGCTCCGGATTATAAGGAACACTGTCGTTTTTTGAGAAGATTAAAGGCTTTTAAGTGCACCTTATAGTGCGGAAAATACGCAATTTGAAAAGCGTATGTACAGCGCGCATCTTCCTCTGCTTGTAAACAGAAAGTTTTGCGCTTCCAGCTATATCAGCACATCATCTTATACGGTAGGGGGCGGTAAAACTCCTAAGCGGAGCAGCCGGTAACAAGAAGTAGTCGAAGGAGAAGAACGTCCTCGTCTCAGTTCTCGCGCATGCGCCCATAAGGAAGTAATAGAATAGTCGAATTAAGTCGTTATTTATGTTTTTTTCGCACAAAAAGTAGTCTCGTCGCTTGATAAACTTATAATTGAGCCGCTGTAGGCACATGGAATATTTAAACCTTTTCTTTAATGACTTTATGGGCCGTCAAGAGCCAGTCCCTTAGGCAGTCTATGGAAGAGTGATCCAGCTCTCAGATTCAATCAAAAATATCTTTATTTGTGTCCCGAAGACGAACGAAGGTCTTACGGGGTTGGTACAGCATGGGGGTGAGTAATTAATGACTTAATTTTCATTTTTGGGTGAACTAACTCTTTAATGACAAAAGTCATAAACAATCATAAAGGCTCCTTCATGTTCATGACAGGTGTTATGTCATGTTTATGACAGTGTCATGTCAGTCTTATGCACACCCCTTCAAATAAAGTGTTACCGAGTTCTCAATATGTCTGATTAAATAAATATATGCATATATGCAAATAAATATATATATACAAGCATCTATGTCTATTTTCATGGGAAGATCGATGTATTTAAATAGTGGTCCCTGCGGTTTAAGAGTGAAGCGCGGCACTGTGTTCACTTACAAGCTGCAGCTCATGAGTGGTCTCAGAGTGGTCCGATTCACAGTAAATGACCCAAACCGCTCGGAGACACTGAAACACACCCTATCATGAAAAAACAACAACAACCAGAGAAACTTTACTTTTCTGTCCTTCTCCAGATCCGTCGTCCTGAGAGTACGGCTCAGTTTTGAAGTACAGGTACTGGGCGTCAGCTTTGCTCTTGCCGTTCTCGTCGTACTCGCTGTCTGTGCCCGAGTCTTCTTCCGCCGTGTCCCACGTCTCCTTCTTCCCCTCGTGTGCTTTGGAGCGGCGGCTGCTGGTGATGCTGTGCGAGTCGAGGCCGTTAGCTAGCGGGAGCGGGCCGCTGTCTGCGTTGCACAGCGTGTCGCTGCTGTGGCTGGAGCTCAGGATGTCACTGTCCACAGAGCTGGTGCTGCGGTCGTTGTTGACGTCCGAGTCCGAGCGCTCCTCGGAGGGGAACTGGTTGTCCGTGTCCGAGGCGACCCGTGTGGAGTTGTCCGTCTGGGAGGGTTGTAAGACAGCGTCCGGCTCCTGTGCTGGAGACTCGATGTGCTCGAAGTCGCTGTGTTCGGAGCTCTTCTGACTGTCACTGGTGCTGGAGGATTGCTGCTGCTGCTGTTGCTGTTGTAAAGAAAGGTTCTTCAGTTTCTCAGTGCTCTCTTCGAGAATGGCCTCCACTGACTTTCTGCTGCCCTTCGCCCCATCAAAAGAGTCCTCAGAGTCTGCGCTAGCTTTGGGGCAACTAGTTCTGTTGGCTAAAGAGCCTGGCGATTGCTCGGGCAGGGAGACAAACAGTCTGATCGTGTTCCCGTGGCGATCCAGCAGCTTCCACAAAACGGAGTCAGTGAAAGCCACCTGATGATCTGTTGAGTCTGAGCTCTCCACGAAAACCTGAGAACAAACAAGAGCATTTTATAGCAAAATTCGAAATGCTTAGAGTCAGTCTAGCAGCATTCGAACACCAAATTCTATTGGAATAAACAGATTAAATAAACCGAAAACTTGTGCTGATAATTTACTCACCCCCATGTCATCCAAGATGTCCATGTCTTTCTTTCTTCAGTTGAAAAGAAATTAAGGTTTTTGATGAAAATATTCCAGGATTTTTCTCCATATAATGGACTTCAATGGGAACCAAACGGTTCAAGATCCAAAAGACAGTTTCAGTGCAAACTGCAAACTGTTCAAAGGGCTTTAAACGATTCCAGACGATGAATAAGGGTCTGGTCAAGCGAAACGATCACTCATTTAATGAAAAAAAAAGTTTTATAAGCTCAAATGCCTTGCTCTGTTCTGTGATGCGCGTTCGTGACTCTCCTGTTCGAACTCGTTTATCAAAATGAACGAATCTTTTTTCGAGTAATTTGGTTCATTCAGTGAACGAAATGAATGAGGTGACTCTGGAAAAGATTTGTTCATTTTGATGAACGAGTTTGAATAGGAGAGTCACAAATGCGCATCACAGAACAGAGCAAGGCGAGCATTTGAGCTTATAAAACTTTTTTTTAATGAGCGATCGTTTCACTAGATAAGACTCTTCTTAGAGTAAGAGTCCTTTGAACAGTTTGCAGATTGCACTGAAACTGTCTTTTGAACCTTGAACCGTTTGGTTCCCATTGAAGTCCATTATATGGAGAAAAATCCTGGAATATTTTCATCAAAAACCTTTTCTTTTCATTTCTTTTCGACTGAAGAAAGAAAGACATGGACATCTTGGATGACATGGGGTGAGTAAATTATCAGCAAAAGTTTTTTTTTAAAGAGTAACTAAACACTTAACCAACTTTTTTTAGTTAATGATCTGTAAGAATGGATCTTTATTAATACCAGTCATTGATTCGAGTAACTTTTTTGACATTTGTTTATAAAGTGTTTTATTTCTACAACATATGGCGTAAAAACGTCTTAGTGCTGCCCTCTTCAGGTTGAACGGTGGATACTGCAGTTGAATTTTCCTATTGGATGTTCCGCACTTTGTGACGTACGCAGGTTTCAGTTCACCACGCGAGTATAAAAACCATCTTGTGTCGTCAAAACCACTGTAGGGAGTCAGGAATTGGAATTGTGAGTATTGTAAACGATCAGGATAGAGTGTTTTAGCATCTATTTCGTCCCCTCTATCTCTGCTGGGGTCTGCCCACTTTTTTAGCATTTTCTAATATTGCCAGTGGGTGGAGTCAGGCTCTGACCAGGGGTTTAGTTACCCTTTAAAGTGAACTACTCCTTTAATGGAGCAGTGATAACTGTATGCCAAGGATACGCCTTATTTTAAGATGTCCTTGTTATTTCAGTACTGAGAACCATTAATGAACAACCTTAGGGCTGCATGATTTAAACCGATTTGGATTATTGCGATTATGAAATGAACTTTAATGAAATTATGAACGCTGCTCCATCTGAAAGCACTGTGCGTTTGAGTCGCTTATAACGTGCATTTGAAAAAGCAACACGCATCAAACATCTTTCCAAACATGAGAAGAACCTCTTGTCCAGCAAAAGACACCTAAACAAATAAAGTGTTAACGGCTTATGTCAGTCATGTTCTACTTTAGTTTGGATGTGGCAGCTCACTAAGTTTCGGAACAGAGCCAATGAAAGGTGAGTGTAATGCTAGATAACCTTGTTACTCCTGAAGAAACCCTCTGCTTTCAGAGTCTTGTTGGGCACGTAAAGGAGCCGGAGGTCATTATAGCAGCGCTCTAAGACGACACGCATCGTCTCCGCGCAAAGACCCGTGGCCTGAGAACACAACGAGGAGACAACAGGTTAGATGGAAGCAGAAATTTCAACTGTCTTTGGCACTTTCCACAAATAGAGAACAAAACAGAGCTTGAAAAATATCTGCCATATATTTTCTTTTTCTATAAAGTATCAGTGAAATCAGATGCTTATATTCAGATATTGGTGTGAAGAATTCAGATGTTAGACAAATATGGCATTTTTGCAAATGCAAAATGGGTCAAAATACAGTTTAAAAGTCTTCCTTTGTTTGATTATGTTTAAAGGGGTCATGATGTGGCTTTTTAAATTTTATTATATTGTTGTTTGAGGTCAACTTATGACTTTTGCTTGGTTTTTACATTAAGTAATAGGCTATTTTCTACCCAAGTTTTGAGCCTAGCTGAAAAACACTCGGTTTTTATGGGCGTACCGCATTGAAGACTTGGAAGTAAAAGCCCACTGCTGAGAGGAAATTGTTTTGAAAACTTACAATGTTGAGCAGATGTCAAAAGCTCAAGATAAATTTGATTTCTCAATTCATCACCCCTTTAATCCTAAAACCGTATTCTGGACAAATGCGGGCAAAATAGTTTTGATTTATTTTTTTAAAAAATACTTCCCTTGATCTGAGCGGTACAAGACTTTTTTGATTCAATTCTACAATGTTAAGTGGGTGAAAAAAAAAAAAAAATCTTGTATTTGGGTCAAAAATGGGCGCCCATAGAAATGAATGGGAAAAACTAATTTAGAGCATTCTAAAATAAGCCAAAATAAGACAGCAAAGTCACTTCATTTCTAGGTTTTAGCTCTAAGAACTTATTGGCATGATATTTTAATGTAGTTAAAAAAAAATTAAAAATAAAACATAAAAATAAGCATAACTTACACAGAAAATATGGTACTTTTTGATGTAAATAAATTCAAAAAATACCCCCCAAAATAAAAAAAAAAACACACCATAAATGGATAGACAAAACTTTATCGAAGACAGTGATATAACATTTGAGTCCTCTGTGGTCCACAATTACAGGATTAAGGGCTATAAAGTGAATACGGTTTGAGGGTTAAGCAAATAAAACATTAAAAACATTATTTAAAGAAACAGGTAAAAGGACTGCAGATTTTGCCTAAATTAGTCGCTTCGGTAATTCAAAACAAAATTAAAATAAATTCTACAATGACTTGTAATATCAATCTAACAGATGTTGTCAGAATTATCATACTATTGTATGATACTTTTACATAAGTATCATTTAGTGTTAGATTTAGTTTATCTAGCCATTCTTTTTCTCAAGAACATTGGACTTGAGCCTTCATTGCTTAAAAGACAGTAATGGGTCGCAAATGTGTACCCTATTCATGGAAAGTGCCCTTTATATGTGTTCAGAAATGAGATTGAGTACCTGTGCAATGAGTTGCTTAAACTCAGTAATGGTCTGGTTGAGATAAGCCCTGACACTGACTGGAGCAGCAATAGACTCACTCTTTAGATCCACCACATGGACCTTCACCATCACCTCTGCGATCGACACACAAACATTGTCAGTAGTTTACAGTGAGGAGGTTTCCGGTCAACCATGATGAGAGAATCAAAGTCATTATGCATTTGTGTAATCCTTTCATTGAGAGCTTGATTGCAGATTTGTAGTTAAGGCGAGACACTACAGGTGAATAGGGTAATTTTTTAAACCAGCAGATATCGCCATGAAACCTTCCCAGTTGATTACCTACATTAAGATGAGGAAAAAATATATTACAAGTTTTCTGTAATTTAATGTTTAAATATGCAAATGAGGCATTATCCAATTAAATACGCACTACTTTGCATATATTTTAAAAAAACAGTCAGGTTCAAAATTCTTTTTTCATTGTGTTCACATATTAGATGAGTCACCGAGGGATTTATGGATATCTACTTTTGTTATCCTGTAAATCAGAATATACTGCCAATTGCCTTAAAAAAATGATTTTCGCCATGTTTTTTTGGAATAAAATGTTATATAAATCAGGCTAGGAATAATATATTTACAAATCCCTCTGTAAATGTCTTCATAATATAAGTAGGTGCTAGACTAGAAAGTTTGGTGTATATAGGTGCTACTGAAGTGGAGATTTCGTACTTGGAGTTTGAGAGAAAAGTCATTTTGAGAAAACTGGCCAAACTCAGCCAATGAGATCGCACATTTAGAGTTAAATCCCCCCTTTTACCATCACGATTGGTTGCTGATAAAAAGGAAATGACCATATTTGGATCCGACAGCGTTGTACAGGAGAGAGAGAGAGAGCTTTCTAACCGTGTGTGTGATGACGGTGCAGATCGCGATCGCTGAGATGATTTATAAATGACAACTTTTGAAGAATTTATGAGAATGTGTATTACCACAAGTCTGAAAGAAGACATGTTATTGAAGACAAATATCTCAAAATTGACCAGTGAAAAAAAACAAAAAACTATATTTTTGCCTGCCGTGTCTCGCCTTAAGAGTTTATTGTAAATGTTCAAAAAAAAAAGTCAGCTCAGTAAATACCTCCAGGTTTGTATGGCTGGAACGCTTGGTCAGGTCTGCGGATCTCCAGGAGCAGGTCAAACATGTATGAAGACTTGACCCCGCCGAGCAGCAAACCCATGGGTATGTCTTCCTCACCTTCGTAAGAACGTTCCAGGTATTCATGAAACTCGTCGTATTTGACCAATCGACAGCAGTCCAGTGGCACCACTCCGTCCAGGTCCATCAGCTGATCGCCCACAGGACAAGAGAGACAAAGCTAGCTGATCTGTTTTTAAGGTTAATCTATCAGGCTACAGACCAACTTAGCCTTAGAAATTTAGACGACAGTATGTCACACTACTTGCCTTGTAAGACATTTCGGTTGCTTCTCTGAGAGTTTTGTCCTTGTGAACCTCCAGCTTATTCTCCATCATCATCAACTTCACTGGATGCATGCAGAATAGCTTGATCTAATGGAAGAAGACACAATAATAAGGTTTGGTTCTAAACACTGACTCTCTGGCAACTCAAGCAGCATCGAAAACATCAAGGAACCTCACTAAAGTGGATCGCGCCAGTAGAAACAACCAATCAGCATCACCCTTTGCGTAACAACATTGAAAGTAGAGCCCGACCGATAAAGGATTTTGAAGGCCGATACCGATACTAGGGCTGTGCCATATCATACCGTCCACGATAATACCGGTATAAAACTTTACATGATAAAAAATTGTCATATCGCGATATTGATGATATGATGACGTATGGCGTATTTACGTTACTTAGCGCGTGCACAACAACACAGCAGCATCTCAGCCTCCGGATCAGATCAAGATTTAGTTCCTAAAAAGGGCGCTACTTCAATAGTATGTAAGTTGTTTGAGTACAAGAGGTCAGATCTCCAACAACACAATTATTATTATTATTTTCTTTGTCAAATATGCATGAAAACTCGTTTCACCACTTCCCTACTAGCGTACATTTTGCATTCGCCTAATCTTCCTTCAGAGTTTCCGCAGTTCGGGTACAACAGTCAACACGATTAAACTCTTTCTAAGATGATTCAATGTTACTATTATTATATTTGTAAATAAAAGTTCTATGCTTTCGCATAAAACAACTTTATCTTGCTGGACTTTATTGCTGTAACGTTAACTAAATCATCATGTTACTTTCTACCGGCCGGGTGTCTGTCACTAGAGTCAGAGCACTATTGTTCATCACGCCCACAGTAACTGAAGTGTAAAACTGTTAAAAGAAAGGACTCGATAAACGATTGCATAGCTAGATGCTGTATATTATACACGACGCTACGCATCAATATTTATTTCCTTTGTGCTTTGAACTGTTCAGTGCGGAGTATTCGACGCGCTGCGCGTGCGCACTGTGACTCCGTGTTGCTTCAAGCGCATCATTCAGCGCTCGGGATGCGCATAAGCGCTGTGCGATATATTGGAGCCTTTCATATCATAATACTTTTGCGCAATGAAAGATTATTAATAGCCTTTCTTCTGTCCTATCGATCATATGTTGCTGCCTCATTAAACAGCTGTGCTATACATTTTAAACATGCCTCAATTTTATAGTAGACTAGGCTATATAATAATTAATCCTTTTGATTTGTTACCTTGTTTTTTTTCATGAATGTACAATACAAAGAGCAATGTGTAAAGTTTTACCAGATTTAGTGTTACAATTGTCTCTTATTTATTCCCCACTAAATGTTTTTTTCCCTAAATGTTCCGATTTTATACAATTATTGTATAAATTAGGTATTGTATACCTCATTTGATGCTAATCCAAAAACTATGCAAGGCAACTGTTACATTTTGAAGGTTTGTTTGGATTGCCGCTGTTTGTTTAAATTTTTTGTACTTCAAAGTTTAGGTAAATTTTATTAGGTGACAATATTGTGCAGGCTTCTGAAGTTATTGTTAATATTGTTAATGTATTACTGTAGTTATTGTTAAAATAAAATGATAAGGAGTTATGTTATACTTTTTTTTGCACTAATGCTGCTGCCAGCCAGCTGCAATCACCAATAAAACATTGTTTCATATATATTTTTTCTATATCGTGATAAATATCATTATCGCAAATATTCTTGAAATATCGTGATTTAATTTTTAGGCTATATCGCCCACCCCTAACCGATACAAATATTTTTGGGTTTTAAAATCCGATATATCGGCCGATATTTATTTATTTATTTTTTTCAGAAACGCACAACAGAACATTAACAGATTTCCCTAACATTAGTTATTTGTAGTTATTTATGAATTTTAACTAAAATAATATGATAATGCATTTTAAAAAGAAACTTGTTTCTTTTATTGTCATGCTTTTATTGTTTTTATTTCTTTTATTGTTTATTGTCTATGATGATGAGCCATAATTTATTAATGCATAATGTCATACTGCAAATTGCACAAATTTTGTCATGCTTATTTCATTTAAGAGAACTGATGGGGATGATCTTTTAATTACTATTCAAGCAATGTATGTATCATGACCAACTCAATGATTGTTGCCAACAAGGTTGGTGTAGAGTGCACTCTGGTGGACAAACTATACAACTCCAACACTCATGACATGGTTCAAGCGTGTTTCGTCTGTGTTTATTTTATTTTTGAAATGTTCATTTATCGGCCATTATAACTGCCGATACCGATAGTTTGGAAAATGCCAAATATCGGCCGATAATATCGGCCTGCCGATATATCGGTCTGGCTCTAATTGAAAGCTCAGTCAACATGAAGGATGGGGGTGCACCCAAACACTACGTTGATCATTTTCGCATGGTTGCTTAGCAAACAAAATTTAGCTTTTTTGTATCATTCTTTATATAAAAAAGATTTAAAGGCTGAAATATGTGAGGTTTATCTACTATAAAACCTTTTTTGTCCAAATTTAATTTGAACTTGTACATGTACAACTTTATTGAACAGGATTCTGTGATAACCGTGATCATTTTGGCCACTATAATTATTAAACTAAATTTTCATGCCATTTCATCTCTAATTATTATGCACAATAAATCAACTATAATTGATTTTATAATTGACAGTATAATATGCAAAGAACAAATTTCTAGAAAAAAATGAATCTCTGATTTTGTGTCATTTAAGGGTGACATATATAGGCCTACAGTTTGGATAGCTGAAACAGTTTGGATAGCTGTTAATATGAGAGTTATGAGACATTATTTAAGAGATTTAAGTATTGTATTACACAAGTAGCTCTCGGCCACTTTCATTTTTAAAAAGTAGCTCTCAAATGAAAAAAGGTTGGAGACCCCTGGTCTATATAGTGTTGCAGGGATGATGCATTTTTATAGGCCAGACCCCAGAAAAGCTCTTCCGGTTCTATCGTCCTGAAGTCAATGGGTTTTGTGGAAAGGGCTTTTGGTTAAATGCCTAAAACAAGGTCGATATATTATCACGTTTTATTCTACAACAATACATACATCACTACTACCGGATTTTTCCTTAAAGTTGTAGTTCACTTTTAAAAAGTGAAAAGAAATTAAGGTTTTTGATGAAAACATTCCATGATTTTTCTCCATTTAATGGACTTCAATGGGAACCAAACGGTTCAAGGTCCAAAAGACACTTTGAGTACAAACTGCAAACTGTTCAAAGGGCTTTAAACGATTCCAGACGATGAATAAGGGTCTTATCTAGCGAAACGATCGGCCTTTTAAAAAATAAATAAAAAACTTTAGGTTTTATAAGCTCAAATGGTCGCCTTGCTCTGTTCTGCGATGGACTCTTCTGTTTGAATTCGTTCAAATCAAAATGAACAAATGTTTTTCTGAGTCATTTGATTCATTCAATGAACGAAACGAACGAGTTGACTCAGAAAAAGATTTGTTCATTTTGATGAACGAGTTCGAACAGGAGAGTCACGGAAGCGCGTCACAGAACAGAGCAAGGCGAGCATTTGAGCTTATAAAACTTTTAACATTGTTAATTATTTATGAAATGAGCGATCGTTTCACTTGATAAGACCCTTATTCATCGTATTGAATCGTTTAAAACCCTTTGAACAGTTTGCAGTTTGCACTGAAACTGTCTTTTGGACCTTGAACCGTTTGGTTCCCATTGAAGTCCATTATATGGAGAAAAATCCTGGAATGTTTTCATCAAAAACCTTAATTTCTTTTCGACTAAAGAAAGAAAGACATGGACATCTTGGATGACATGGGGGTGAGTAAATTATCAGCAAAAGTTTTTTTAAAAGTGAACTACTCATTTAAGTACTTTTACCTGTTGAAAAGTGTCTAAATGGAACTACAGAGTCTTGTTTGTTTTGTATCTTTAGGTTTGGTGTTAAAAATCACATTATGAAAGCTGAGCAAACCAGGGCTAAATGTATCATTTTCTTTCTTGCTCAGGACCAAACGAACCAACACACCCATTTAACACACCCTTAAATAAACTCTTTAGATAATTGTGCCAATTTTTGTTGAGAGTGCACCAATGATGCCTAAAATTCTGTCTAGGTAGGCAGCTCGTTAGGGTTTGGGACACAGCCCGAGTCTCCAGAACCGAGCACTGTGGGTATGCAGAAACTTTACCTTGCATGTGTTGCGCTCGATCTCTCTTTGCCTCTTCTCCTGCTCCTCGGACTCTTTCTCTCGTTGCACAAGTCTCTTTATGTGCTCTGGGAAGTCCTCCACTTCCAGGAATTCTGCAAACACACAGAGAGCACATTCAATTCCAGCATTGGTAATATATATATATATATATATATATATATATATATTTTATATTGAGGGTGGAAAAAATATCCATGTCAGTTCCCTTACTTGCATTTCTGGAGGGGTCCTTCAGTCTGTACATGAGCATGTATGCATTTGTAGAGCTGTTGGGCCATAAAAGCAGAGGATTTGGCAAAAATACTTCATAATGTGTTTTACAAGGGTCTGTGGCACCACAAATCTTTACACACCTGGCAAAGGCACTGGAGTAATAGCCCCTGCTCCCTGAGGATCCGCCATACGTCTTCCGGATGTCATCCTGTGTGATCTGGAACAAACACATATGAATAACACAATTTACAACCCTGGATTATTTTCTTTCTTTCTGTGAAAAACAAAGAGATGGGTCTCATTCACAAACTGCGAACATTTTAACGAACAATTCATGACACACATATTCACACAGTGTTGAACTAATATGGACAACTTAGATTTCGACAATATTGGAGATAACTCAAACATTCGAGTTCTCAGTTAAGAAAATTACACATTTCAAGTTGACTAAACTTAAAATTGAAAGTTGATAAATTACAGCGATATAAACATTGTATGTTTTGCAGAGTGGTGAAGGGCTGTAATGGAGAAGTTGTGCAGAAAGTCCTGATATGGAGATGGTTTGGGCATGTTTTATGCAAATTACCAAGCTAGAGCACTCCAAATGAATGCATATAAATACCAAGTGAATTTCATTTTCGGCTGAACTATTCCCTTTTAGATTGATTCTGACCTTGCTGACGTGCTGGTCATTGAAGCTGTACCATTGGCTATCACTGAAGGACTTGATGCAGGCGTAGTAGTGCCCACCTGCGGCACTCCCAGAATGCACCATGACCGAGAAGAGTTCAAAGGTCAAAGAGCTCTATAAGGCAGACAGAAGAGGCATGTTCAGAGTTCAGTACAGCGCTCGGGCATTTGGGTTCAGCGAGGACGTGAGGTAACCTTTGGTTTGAGCACCCGCTCTGCAGTGCTGGTGTTATCCAGACAGATGCCCTCGTCCACGGCATCATCCGTGGAGAAATCGTTGCTCATCTGGTCACTGTGGCAGCTTCCTTCGTTCTCCGCACCACTGTCAGTGCAGCTCTCCGTCTGAGGTGACTTCTGCAGACAAAACAGTTCATTAATGCATCAAAATTAGGGCGGTGCAAAAATTAATTGCGATTAATCGCATCCAAAATAAAAGTCTGTGTTTACATAATATATTTGTGTGTGCTGTATATAATTATTTTGAATATATAAATACACACACAAGCATACATATTGTGAAAATGTGTTATTCATATATATAAATATTTATTATATAATATGTATATATATATATATATATATATATATGAAGAGTTCAGATGCAAAAGCCTCTAAATGCCATTTGAAATTTTCTTCTTTAATGATGATTTTTGTCAAACTTGTATATTTAACTCCAGTAATTTCACTTAAATAACAATTAATAGGTAATTATCATTGCCATTTAAGTGAAATCACTGAACTTAAATATACAAGTTTGACAAAAATCATCATTAAAGAAGAAAATTTCAAATGGCATTTAGAGGCTTTTGCATCTGAACTCTTCATATATATATATATATATATATATATATACATATTATATAATAAATATTTATATATATGAATAACACATTTTCACAATATGTATGCTTGTGTGTGTATTTATATATTCAAAATAATTATATACAGCACACACAAATATATTATGTAAACACAGACTTTTATTTTGGATGCGATTAATCGCAATTAATTTTTGCACAGCCCTAATCAAAATTATTGTTTTAAATTAGAGTTTGGCAAGGTACTGGGGATGTTCAGATCTACATACATCCAAAATTAATTAGTCTAAGGAAGCCCTGAATAATTAGGCTATTAGACGTGCATTAGATTAGGGGGCATTTTGAGACAATTTGATTGAATTTAATTTATTAATATTTATGCAATATTTATGGTCTATTTTGCCATGGAAAAAATTATTTTTTTTAAAAAAATATGAATGCAGTATTTTAGTTTAATATAGAGTCTAGGCCTTCAGAAAAAAATATTTTTTGAAAAAAATTAGCACCATCTGGTTAAAGTATAGAGAAAAAGCGTAGAATCATGGTATAACCACTAGATGGCATGTACAGCTCTCTATGGAGAAGCATGTGAATTCCCCAGATGTTTATGAACACGTTTTTTTTTTTGTGTGGATTTGAATATATAGTTGAAACAATCTAAAAAAACTTTTTTTTTTAATAGTTTTTGTCAATTTCCCATTCATTTCCTATGGGGGTCATTTTTGACCAAAGACCACAAGTGTGACTATTTTTTTTAAGACCACTTAGCATACTCAGATCATGACCTCAATTTTTTTGTGTGTTCACATACATAATGCCATAAAAGTCACCAAGTTTCGTAACATTCTGATGAAGCTGTGATTTTTAAAAATTCAAAACATACTTTTTGTAATCAAAATGTATTGGTGTGTATGTGTATAAAAGTGTGTGTGGGGGGGTGGGTTTGTCTGTTTTGCACTCTAGATGTTATAGAGTTTCACCCCTTCCCTGCGGTGTACTTTTTTTTTTTAGAATTGTGGCCGATTTGTAGATTGCACGTACAAAAATTCAGTGAATTTATTTATTTTTTGTCAATTTCCCATTCATTTCCTATGGGTCGGTCATTTTTGACCGAAGACAACAAGTGTGACAATTTTTTTTACGAACACTTAGCATGCTCGGATCATGACCTCAATTTTTTTTTTTGTATTCACATACATAATGCCATAAAAGTCACCAAGTTTCATAACATTCCGATGAAGCTGTGATTTTTAGAAAATCAAAACAGAAGATTTTTTGGTCAGAAATGACCAAAGAGCACCTGAGGGTTAATTGATACTGTCATAACTTAATAATTTTCTTTCAAACATGTTTATTAGCCTGACATCAACATTCATCCCACTCTAAAATAAAGTAAGGCATGAAGTCAAAATCAGAAATTGTCCCTTGATCAAAAAAACAATCACAAATGGCCACCAGAGACGCATTTGAGATATTGATACCAGATGTGACGAGGGCAGGAGAGAGTTCAGCTTTCCTCACCAAAAGGAAAGAGATCATAAAGCTGTCTCTCACCTCGTCCTCGACGTCAATGAAGGGGCTCATGTCCAGCTCCTCGGGGAAGGTCATGCGGTCATTGAGTTTAATGCGGTGCATAGTGGTGTAATCAAAGTCGAAGCGTTTCAGCTGCAGAGTCAGCAGGTATGGGAAATGGAGGAATCTCAGGCCCTGGAGAGAAAAAATACTGCATAAGAAACTGAAATGAGATAGAGGACTAGACAGACATCGTATCTGAGCGGATTCACCTTGCGGGCGTCACATTTCTTTTTGCAGCGCTCACAGAAGTATTGGTTGGGCCCGTCAAGAGTCTCAGGCTGGATGAAGGCCTGCAGCGCTTCTTCCTGTTCAGCAGGAAATTAGTGGACAATAAGGACAAACATGCTCCTCTTTCGTTTGGAGATTGCATTAACATTCAGCAACTGTGTTATCATTAACATACAAATAACTTAAAGGACTAGTTCACTTTAAAAAAAAAAAACTTTTGCTGATAATTTACTCACCCCCATGTCATCCAAGATGTCCATGTTATTTTTTCTTCAGTTGAAAAGAAATTAAGGTTTTTGATGAAAACATTCCAGGATTTTTCTTCATATAATGGACTTCAATGGGAACCAAACGGTTCAAGGTCCAAATGAGAGTTTCAGTGCAAACTGCAAACTGTTCAAAGGGCTTTAAACGATTCCAGACGATGAATAAGTGTCTTATCAAGCAAAACAATCGCTCATTTAAAAAAATAAATAGTTTTTTTTTTAAGTTTTATAAGCACAAATGGTCGCTTTGCTCTGTTCAGTGACTGTCCTATTCGAACTCGTTCATCAAAATTAACGAATCTTTTCCTGAGTCAACTCGTTAATTTAGTTCGTTGAATGAACCAAATGACACGGAAAAAGATTCGTTCATTTTGATGAACAGGAGAGTCACGTACGCACCTTTCAGAACAGAGCAAGGCAAGTATTTGAGCTTATAAAACTTAACTTTTTTTTTTTTAAATGAGCGATCGTTTCGCTTGATAAGACCCTTATTTGTCGTCTGGAATCATTTAAAGCCTTTTGAACAGTTTGTACTGAAACTGTCTTTTGGACCTTGAGCCGTTTGGTTCCCATTGAAGTCCATTATATGGAGAAAAATCCTGGAATGTTTTCATCAAAAACCTTAATTTCTTTTCGACTGAAGAAAAAATGACATGAACATCTTGGATGACATGGGGTGAGTAAATCAGCAAAAGTTATTTTTTAAAGTGAACTACTCCTTTAAAAGTATATAAATAACACTGTTTAAAGAGGACTTGCCCTTTTTCAAAGTCTTAATTTAGTTTTTGGAGTCTACTAAAGTAGGTTTTCATGCTTGACTTTTTATTTGCACACATTTGACATTGTTGCAGCTCCTCTCTTCCCAGTCTGTCAGTAACGTACTCTTCAGTTCCTGTGTCTATGAAACCCCTCCTTCCGAAAAGCACAATGTGCTCTGATTGGCCGACTGGATGGGTGTGTTGTGATTGCTCAACCGCTTCAAGCGTGTTTGGGAAATGTCACTCCCTTACCGTAACTGCTAGTATTAACAGTCACACTACTTACTAACTCAAACAGGTCCCGCCCTCTCTTTTTATGTTATTATGCCTTGGACGGGAATTATTTAAATGAGGAATATTATGTCCAGAATAAAACTCCAGACTACAAATGAGTAGCGCCAGACCGATTTATTGGATATTATCGGCCGATATTAGGCATTTTCCAAAATATCGGTATCGGCAGTTATAATGGCCGATAAATGAATATTTCAAAAATAAAATAAAAACGGACAAAACACGCTTGAACCATGTCATGAGTGTTGGAGTAAAGCCCGACCGATAAAGGATTTTGAAGGCCGATACCGATACAAACATTTGTTGGTTTTAAAATTCGATATTCCGATATATCGGCCGATATTTTTTTTTCCAGAAACGTGCAACAAAACATTAACAGATTTCCCTAACATTAGTTATTTGTAGTTATTTATGAATTTTAACTAAAATAAAACGATAATGCATATTAAAAAGAAACTTGTATCTTTTATTGTCACAACAGAACGGAGGAACATCAAAATATATTAAAGTTCTGATAAATAAAATAATAATTAGTCCCTACATTGCCTTAAAAGCTTCCTGCAACCTGGATTAGCAGGATGTGTGGCGCGTTATACAAGAGTGTTGCCAACAGGGACGGTATAGAGTGCCCTCTGGTGGACAAACTATTGAAGCGTGTTTCGTCCGTTTTTATTTTATTTTTGAAATATTCATTTATCGGCCATTTTAACTGCCGATACCGATAGTTTGGAAAATGCCTAATATCGGCCTGGCTCTATGTTGGAGTTGTATAGTTTGTTTCGGATTTTGTTTCAGTTTCGGATTTTAAAACCAACAAATATCGGTATCGGCCTTCAAAATCCTTTATCGGTCGGGCTCTACAATGCAGGTGTTTCAGGGAGTTCACAAACGGTGCGCACTGATATAGAGAATAACTCCCGCCAGAGGGACCTTTGTGCTTTGTAACTTTGCAGACCTTTTTCATGCCCAAACAGCAACATTTCGCACTAAAGAAAGTTGCGAATGTAAAAAAGCAGGACCCCTTTAGTACTTGTACGGTATCCTGACTACGATTGGCTGTGACTGTGTTTCGCTGTAGTGTTTACTTCACTATTGACTCCTGATTTAATTTCCCATTGAATGAAATAGCATATAACTCTCTAGCTTATAGCAATGGTCATATTTCCATATCAAACAATATTAAAACCACCGTCTTGTTGGCATATAAAACAAATACGATTAAAAAAAAACTGCTAATGGCGTAATGCCGCATCTCCCAGTCCGCAGCGACAAATAAATGGTGATAATGATGGCCGTACGCACCACGCTGCCAAAAGCCTGGCTGGCCCCGAAGGGCCTGATGACCAGAGGGATGTCCAAGTACGTGTCAATCCTCCAGCTCTCATAGCCACACTCCAAACAGCGCACATAGTCCTTCAGTTTGCCCTGGTAAAGCTGGTTGATCAGGTCAGCCTGGGAAAAACAAAAGACAGTCCATCAAAACAAGCTCAAGAAACACACCCATTCCTTCATTTTTTCTATTATAAATTAATAAAAAAAAACATGAAACTGAATTTCAGTATATCTTTGGTGTGTCCCTTTTTGTGTTAACAAAAGCAGGACTTAAGCTGCATGAACTCAAAAAGTCTGGGTAAAACCTGACTATCACGTTCTCCAGCCCGATCGGAGAACGAACTAAAGAGAATCTTGTGCTTCAATAGAAACAGGAGCATCGGACTGTGTGTAAAAAGTTCACACGATCAATGTTAATCAGAATGGTTAAATCATTTTATGAAATGCGGTTTCTTCATTCGAAATTGAGAAACCGTAATCATTTTAAGCTTTGATTTAGAATCCTTTTAAATCTCAAATTTTCATTGGAGTCTAAAGAAGTCGGTGAGCGTCTGTCCACCCAGTTTTTGCGGAGTGTTCGGCAACCATTGGTGGCTTTTCGGCCGGTTAAGCACGTCAAATCAGCGATTGGCTTTAGAAAAACTATGAAAGCAAGTCATGAAGGTACACACAGTTGACTCTGAGCGTTCCAATAAGTAAATATTAAGTCACAAAATGACATGACTGTCTGGAATGAACAAAATACAGACCAACAGGATTCTTATACTCAAAATGTAAAGCACATGCTGCTTTGTTTTCAGTTTGGATCGTTCCAGAGTTGTAGTTTTGTTTCCCTTTGTGAAGGATGAATACAGATTACTGCCACCTGCTGGCACGGAGAGTCATTTCTTCAAACGCAGACGCAGTTGGCCATTGACTGTTGTCTCTATGGCATATTCAAACACAGCTTTGACAACAACACAGTTGTCAAATGTGTCACTTTTTGACCCCACTATTAGAGCCAGACCGATATATCGGCAGGCCGATATTATCGGCCGATATTTGGCATTTTCCAAACTATCGGTATCGGCAGTTATAATGGCCGATAAATGAATATTTCAAAAATAAATAAAAAACGGACGAAACACGCTTGAACCATGTCATGAGTGTTGGAGTTGTATAGTTTGTCCACCAGAGGGCACTCTACACCATCCCTGTTGGCAACACTCGTTTATAACGCGCCACACATTCTGCAAACTGCTGATCCAGCCAGATTCGGGCAGAGAGAACCAGTTATCCGCGAGTGAGATCATCGGTGAAGTGTGTTCATGGTGAGCTGGTCACGAGACCAACTCAAAAATGCATTATCATATTATTTTAGTTAAAACTCATACATAACTACAAATAACTAATGTTAGGGAAATATGTTAATGTTTTGTTGCACGTTTCTGAAAAAAAAAATATCGGCCGATATATCGGAATATCGGATTTTAAAACCAACAAATATTCGTTTCGGTATCGGCCTTCAAAATCCTTTATCGGTCGGGCTCTACCCACTATAAATTCAGAGAAATCCCAAACAAGTGGTTGAGACGAGATTTGGCCGGAACAATTCGATTTGCCAACTTACTGGCTCAAATACAGATTTCAAAGTCTTACAGCACAGCTTAAAAGAGAACAATCGACTGAGTGTAGAAACATGCAAACCTTTGTTTAGTGCATGCCATGGCCCAACCCACCTCAAACGTTGAGGACATTCGGAAATTCGAACGAACATTGGGTCTTTTGTCCTGACCCTGATGTAGGGATCTCATTGGTTGTGGATTAGCATCAAGAGATGTGGGGTATACCTGCTCGGTCTGTTTCCACTTCTGCTCAAGTGCATCAAACATGACTCTGCAAAGCTCCTGGACGTCGTGCTGCTGCCAGGCTGCAAAACACACACGGTAAGGAGTCACGAGAAATCAAGACTCTTCCTGCGATCTGATAACAGCAGTGCTAATGTGGGTAAAGTTTCTCAAAGAGACGCTAAGTGACTCTTCGTACCTTCACTGCTGTCCCAGCCAAAGCTGCGGGTCACGTCTGTGGTCTCGATGGCGCGCTTCTTACTTGTCTGCAGGAGAACGAACAGCCTCTGGAGCTGGTATGGGATACTGGTGACTGGATCCTCCTCGGACTCCTCAAACTCCCAACTGGCGCAGAAACATTAAAATAGTGTTAAAGAATGCAAAATATGGAGGCAGAATTGAATGTTTATAACAAATAAAAAAGCTATTAACTATTAAAGGAGAACTCCGACGCAAAATGAACCTTTGGTCTAATAACACATCGGTACCTAGTCGACCATTCAATGAGATTTGTTTTCATGATAATCCAATGTAAAGAGTTATATCTCTAAAAACTGTTTAGCGTATACGCTAGTAATGGGGGCATATAATAAGTAAAGAGAAATCGCTAGTTTATACAACTAGCTAGGCTCAAAATAGCCCTACACTAACACAGTAACATAATGAGGGTCCATACTTCATACTTATCCTTTAAGATATTTTATACACACAGTCAACTTCGCGAATACAGGAAGAAGCCATCTTTGAAAAATAGTCTCTACCAGTCGATCTACGAACACCGATCCAAGTGCGCTGGTGAGATGTGAATAAGGTGATAAGGTGAGAGCGAACAGTAGGCTACGTGTACATATTGAAGAGAAGAAAATGGTTCGTGTTTGTGTTTCTTCCGGAAACAACGGACCATATGAGATTCTGCACAGTTCAGCGCACTTGGATTAGCGTTCGTAGATCGACTGGTAGAGACTATTTTTCAAAGATGGCTCCTACCGTGTTAGTGTGGGGCTATTTTGAGCCTTACTAGTGGTAATTACAAGCGATTTTTATTTGTCATTACTGTATGCCCTATATACTTGCATTATACTAGCGTTATTATAGGCTAAACTGTTTTTAGAGATAAAACTATTACAATGTGTAATTACACCAAAGGTTCATTTTGCGCCGGAGTTCTCCTTTAATAGTGCCAAAAAATTGCATTAGAGACAGTATGTTGAATTCATTCAGCCTAAAAAAATCATAAAAGCCTCAACTTAATCTTTATATTCAATCATATAAAGCGATCGAGTCTGTTAAAAAAAAAACTGGGCTAAACCCTTCAATTCATATAGATTCGTTTTACAATCTCTTTATGAACGTTTTGAAGCGTCAAAGTGGTAGTTGCGTAGCTGTCAATGGAGGACAGAAATCTCTCAGATTTCATCAAAAAGATCTTCATTTGTGTTTTGAAGATGAACGAAAGTATTATTGGTTTTGGAATGGCATGAGTAATTAATGACAGAATTTTCATTTTTGGGTGAACTATCCCTTTAAATCTAGTTCATATAAACTAGTATCCCATACAGACTACTTGGGATTGGTGGTGGCACAGTGGATAAGACACATGCCTTTGGTGTGAGAGACCCGGGTTTGAATCCACTGTGTCCCTGAGCAAGACACTTAACCCCTAGTTGCTCCAGAGGCGTGCGACCTCTGACATATATAGCAATTGTAAGTCGCTTTGAATAAAAGCGTCAGCTAAATGAATAAATGTAAATATAATGTACTTACTTATAGAGTGCATTCCTGAACTCAGGGGTCATGAACAGGGTCTGCAGGAGGCTGTTCAGGTAGCAGGTCATTGCTTGGTTGACCAAACCAACATAACCTTTAAAGCACACACAAGACAAATGAATCTGTGTGGAAAAGTTGTGGCCACCATGCCCTTCACAACAATGCATGTTTAATCAGTGCTACCTGTCTCTGATTTGTTGAGTATGGAGGAGTACGAGTAACTGGGGCTGCTGTAGTCACTGCTGCAGCCCACAGTACCGTCCCGGGGTAAAGGTCCAATGAAGCGATCCTGAGAACTGTCATCAAGACCACTGCTGTCTGCTGTGCCAGATTCATCCTGTAGGACAGTCACACAAGAATAATGCTAAATATGCAATGCTCACTATACATGACTAAGAGAAGGTTATCAAATTAGCACTCCTTCTTAGTAGTGCGTATGGTGTGGTATTCTTTATTTCTAAAGAAAATAAAGCTGGGTAGGAACCTGCAAGGTCAACCTAAACTGGGTTCCACAACAAACAGTGGGAACGGAAAGATTCAAGGCCATGGTTATTATGAGTGTGAGAGAATGTTTTTTTTTCTCCGCTTGATGCAATCTTTGCACTTTTCCTAAATATGAATAAATAAAGATCATAGAAAAATGACTGCTCGTTAGAATGACCGATAAATAAAACACCTGATAGATAAAGCAAAACGATGGATAAAACAATGGATGGAAGGACGGTTAAACGAACGATAGGAAAAAAATAATAATAAAATGAAAGATGGATAAAGCAATTTTTTTAACTATATAGAATGAAGGAATGGAACGATAGATCAAATTAATGATAGTTAAAACAAAAGACAGATTAAACAAATGAAAGAACGATAGATAGAATGAACAATAAGCAAATAGAGCAGACGGATGGATGGATGGATGGATGGATGGATGGATGGATGGATGGATGAGCAAATAGAGCAGGCGAACGATAGATAGATTAGATAGATGGATGGATGGATGGATGGATAGATAGATAAAGCAAATAGAGCAGGCGAACGATAAGATAGATTAGATGGATGGATGGATGGATAGATAAGCAAATAGAGCAGGCGAACGATAGATGGATGGATGGATGGATGGATGGATGGATGGATGGATGGATGGATGGATGGATGGATGGGTAGATAGATAAAGCAAATAGAGCAGGCAAATGATAGATAGATAGATTAGATAGATGGATGGATATATGGATAGATAAATAAGCAAATAGAGCAGGCGAACGATAGATAGATAGATAGATAGATAGATAGATAGATAGATAGATAGATAGATAGATAGATAGATAGATAGATAGATAGATAGATAGATAGATAGATAGATAGATAGATAGATAGATAGATAGATAGATAGATAGATAGATAGATAGATAGATAGATAGATAGATAGATAAGCAAATAGAGCAGGCGAACGATAGCTAGATGGATAGATGGATGGATAGATGGTTGGATGGATGAGCAAATAGACCAGGCGAACGATAGATAGATGGATGGATGGATAAGCAACGAGAGAATGCGAACGATGGATGGATGGATGGATAGATAGATAGGATGGATGGATGGATAGCAAATAGAGCAGGCGAACGAACGATGGATGGAACATGGATGATGGATGGATGGATAAACAAACAATAAATAAAACAAATGAAAAACAACAAATAACAGATAAAAATTGTACAAAAAATTAAATAAAAACTAAAGGAATGAATGATAGATAAAATGAGCGATAGCTAAAACAAACGACAGATAAACCGAATTAAAGAATGATAGATTATATTAACAATAGGTAAATGGAGCCAACGAAGTGATAAAGCGATAGTTGTGGCGTACAATTACAATAAATAAACGATATTTAGAACAGACGATAGATAGTCACTGCGTTGACGGATAGTGGTGCGATTGATGGACGGATGACAGATGACTAACGGTACATGTATTCGTATTGAACCGTTTCGGTTCTAGGCTTTATAATATTATATAAATAAATATATATTTCAATGTTATTTTTAATGCGATGGCCAAAACATTATTTGTTCATCCTTCAAAGACGACTCCCATTTATAAACCTGAATGTTTCAAGGTGTAGGAACACTCAAACTTATTTAAAAATAATTTTTCTTTAACAAATAAGAAAGTTCTCTGGCATTATTTTCTTTCTGCTGCATCAAAAACGTACCGAACCGTGACTTGTGTACCGTTACACCCCTACAGATGACGTATTTGAACAGCTCATATTGTGACTCACCGAAGCGATCTGAGGCTGCTCTCCGTCCTTGTCTGTGAGCTGCAGGAAATTCTTCTTCCCAGCCTCAAAACCGGACAACACCAGGGACATCTCACCGGCCTGGTCCAGAGGAGCCTTGGGGAAAAAGAGATAAGAGCGGACAAGAGTGAGAGAGGAAAGCGAATGCGGGGCAGATGCGGTCTTAAACTGCAAAATGCTGTAAAAGAGAAAAATAATCAAGCTGACATACTGCTAGTATGGAAGAAAAAGCTGTGCCGCCCGAGGGACATGACGTACTAGCAATTTTTTTAACGGTAAAAACAACTGTGTGCACTGGATTTTATTTCCTTTTTAATTCTAAACTGTTCTTATTTCTTTTGATTATTTTAAATAATTAGCCTATATGTAAAGCACCAATATATGAAATGTGCTATATAAATAAACTTGCCTTACCTAATCCACTGACCTACTCAGAGTCACCTGCAACTACAGGCTCTGTGCTGGGATTAACACACAGTTAAATGGAGAATACAGCAGAGTACGTGTCATCTCATCACATTCACTTCAGCAGTGTGGGAAAACATGGCACTGACACTGCCTGTGTATTTGAAAGCTGATAATCGATACATTGGCAGATCAATCTGAATCTCACTTATGTTGAAGTCAGGGAAGGAAATTAACTTTTTTGTCCACCGGCCACTGTGGCTGGTGGATTTCAAAATCTACCAGCCACTCAATGTTTTTACCAGCCACTTTCTTGCTTTGAACCGACAATGCATGTGAAAATTAACACTACAAGATCTACAATACTACTTAACCAGTTTATTTTATCAATATTTAATCAAGTCTCAATGAAATACTGACATTATACACACACAAACCATAATCTGACATACATTTCCTTAAATTAGTAGGGCATATTAAACAAAAAACTGAACAGATGCTAAACCGCACTCTGAGCTGGAGGATGCTCTCTCTGTAAAAGACGCCTCTTTTACATGCCTTGGTGTGGCGACCAGGCCAGCTGACAGTCTTGCCTGAGCCCTGGACAAGATAATCTTATGGGACCCCCTATACGCCCAGATCTCTCATTTTCTCTTGCTCGTCCTCTACTGTTCCCCTCCTCTGCTCTTCCATCTTCAAAAGACTTCAATGTTGTTGTGTTTTTTTTTTATTACCCACACTGAATAAAAACACGTTTAAATGGGTAATTTTCTTTTCTGACATAGCCTACTGCAGTTCTTGTTAAAACACTAGATATGAAAAATCTGTGCATTTTGGGCACTTTTTGTGTGAAATCATATTTATTTTTTTGTCCATCAAAGTGTGCTTTCACTTAATTAAGCATGAACAGTGATCTGGCCCATTATCTGTTCACCGATGCATTACCAGTCCCTCCAGGATTTCGCGATTTTTTTGTGTGATTTTTGCGGTCAAAATGGCTGATTTTGTGGTGGTAATTTCCAAAAATTTGTGAAAAAATTTGCGATTTATGTTTAACATTTACCATAATAGTATTCAGTCCTTCCAGAAAAACACTGAGTTTTTTTTTGTGATTGTTGCGGGCAAAAATTGATTGATTATGCGGCCAGTTTTCTTTAAAAATGCGATGGAATATGTGGGATATTTATGCAATTTTATGCGATGAAATTGCTGGAATTTACAAAAATTGAGGGAACTTGCAAAAATTGCGGTTTGATGAAAAAGAGAAAAAAAGTGATTCCCCCAACATCCTGTTAATATAAGAGTCATTTCTTATTACTTCCTTTGATAAACAAGCATACTACATCATAGAAAGTGCTGGGAATATTTAATTTCTCATCTTGTTTTATTTCAGACTGTAAGAGTGTAAATAAGGTGTGGCCCCTTTAAGAGCTGCACGCTCCCTGTTGAACTCTCTGCAGTGTTATATGTGCGCCTCGAACACCCCATGTGTGCGGGTAATTTCTGTTTGATGCTACTTCTTATTATCTTATGTTGTTTATTAAGTAACGATGTGACAGTAGAACGTTCGACAGACAGTTATACGAGTTCGATTTGTGAGATGTCAATCGCCTCCGGGAGTCTGTCTGGCGTCACGTAATTGCGTCACTTCATAACGTTCCCATGGAAACAGGGGGAAATGGCTGCTCTTATGTGAAGCAAACGCAACATTTTTCAACTTTCTGCTAAGATACATGTGAGTTTTTTTTTGCAACGAAAATGCGAGGATTATGAAATTATGCAAACCCCGCATATTTTGCACGGAAATCGGCAATTTATGCGGCGAAAGTGAGGCGTATTTGAAAAAATGCGGCCCCCGCATAAATATGCGGACTTTGGCTGATTTTGCATTGAATTCAGCGATCGCATAATCGCGTTTTTCTGGAGGGACTGCATTACAGGCGGCTTTTTATTTCTCATCTCCATATATATATCTAGTAATAAAGCTAGGGGCTAGGAAAATGAATTCTTTGCTAATACTTCCTCATCATTGTGGAGAGCGCAGTTCGCACCGCTTTCTTCTTTCCACAAGCGCGTGCTCTCCCGTGGCATCTGTCGTTGCTAAGCAACAATGAACTTGCGCGCCTCTAAAAAACGAGCGCGCCGCGACGCTTCTGCTTTCCACAAGCGCGTGCTCTCCCGTGACGTCTGTCGTTGCTATGCAACAATGAACTTGCAACGCTAACGCCGTGTGTCCACCAAAGCGTTTTTCCACGCGCCTGGCGTATGTTTTCAATTGTTTTCAATGGGAGCGTCACGTTTTTTAAACGCCGTGAGCGTACCGAGGCGCAGAGCGTTCTTTTTCACGCTGAAGCGCCCAGCGTTTTTACTGGTCGCTGGGAGTTGAAAAATGTTCAACTTTGGATAAAACGCAGTGCTCATCACTGTCACATTTTACCCAGCCGTCCAATCACAGTGGAGGAGGGGCGGGACCGTTGAACCAAACGGTTCAAGGTCCAAAAGACAATTTCAGTGCAGCTTCAAAGGGCTTTTAACGACACCAGACGATGAATAAGGGTCTTATCTAGCGAAATGATCGCTCATTTAAAAAATAAATAAAAAACTTTAGGTTTTATAAGCACAAATGCTCGCCTTCCTCTGTTCTGTGATGCGCGTTCGTGACTCTCCTGTTCGAACTCGTTCATCAAAATGAACAAATGTTTTTTTACGAGTCATTTTGTTCATTCAACGAACTAAATTAACGAAATGACTCGAAAAAAGATTCGTTTACATTATTTATGTAACGTTTTTATAATCGTTTTCGATTATTTCTTTTTGAAATGACCAATCGTTTCGCTAGATAAGACCCTTATTCATCGTCTGGTGTCGTTTAAAGCCCTTTGAAGCTGCACTGAAACTCTCACTTGGACCTTGAACCGTTTGGTTCCCAATGAAGTCCATTATATGTTTTCATCAAAAACCTTAATTACTTTTCGACCGAGGAAAGAAAGACATGGACATCTTGGATGACATGGGGGTGAGTAAATTATCAGCAAAAGTTTTTTTTTTTTTAAAGTGAATTACTCCTTTAATGCGTTATGCTAAATTTTAAATAAACAGTGCATCTCTTGGTAAGACTTATGTGTTTTGTTGGGGAAGACTCTCACCACATCCGCAGCGTTGGCCCACGCCAGGCAGAAAGTGCCGTTCACATATCCAGCCTTGTGAGCCACATCCTCGTATAATTTGTTGACAGTGGTGGAGGCGGGCAGGTTGAGCGTCAGCCTCTCATTGACGGTCTTGGCATTGGTGGTGTCCTGCACTATACACAACACTCTCGGCTCCTCCGCTGCACTTTCTATCTGTAAACGCACACATAGGGTGAAGTGTTAGGTTTACTTTAACCAAGCAGACACACGCTCCACTCCAGTAATGAGAACATCCATTAGACATGCCAGGGAAGTGCACTAGATGAGCAAAAGCACAATAGTTATCATCATACAACTGACTGATCATAGTTACATAATGCACGGTTTCATGTGGTAATTTCAGGGAGTACGTAAGCAAGCAAGTAGAGGTATGCTGCATACTTTAACACTCAACTCATAATACAAAGCTACTTAGGTTAGGAATTAATACAGCAAACCACCATGGACAAACAAGGTTGAACAGGCCTGATCAAGCCTAACTAGTAATTAATCAATAATATTTAGATATGATTAGAGACATTCATATTACTAATCTTATTGACACCAGTGGGTTAAATGTTAGTGTAGAAACAGCTGTGTTTGGGGTCTCTGTGACTGGTGCTGGTTGGTTAATTGCAGGTGTTGTTTACAAAGCAGAGCCATGGCCTTCTCATAGCGTCTGCTAAAGAACTGATCATCATGTTACCACAAGCGCTGACTGAGGATTCCAAGCATGACGCAAGCAAAACATTTCTACGTACGTTATTGATATGATGAGCACATGTAAAATAACTTGAGAAGATTTTAAATGAAAGGGTTAGTAGTTCGTATTCACCGTAACGTATTCACCCTCAAGCCATCCTAGGTGTATATGACTTTCTTCTTTCAGCCAAATACAATCAGAGCTATATAAAAAATATCCTGGCACTTCCAAGCTTTATTATGGTTTTTGAAACTCCAAAAAGTGCATCCATCCATGATAAAAGTAATCCATACGGTAGGGCTGTCAAACGATTAATCGCGAATAATCGCATCCAAAATAAAAGTTTGTGTTTACGTAATATATGTGGGTGCATTGTGTGTAATTATTTTATATATATATATATATAAAAATACACACACATGCTTGTATATATTCAAGAAATATTTTCATGTATATAATGTATATAGATTTATATATGTATAAATATAAATATTTTATAAATAAATAATTTTTTTTTTCTTAAAGGCACACTATGTAATATTTCACCACTAGAGGTCGTTTATTCAAAACAAAGGCGTAGCTTGATGACGCCTCGGTTTGGCGGAATCATGGGAGTTGTTGTCTTCTGGTGGAGAATATGACGGGACTCGATATTAGGCACGGTAAATCATTGTAAATAAAAAAAACGAGATTCAAACAATGTGTTGAGCTGTATAACAATTGGTTTTCTTTCGATAAATGTACCCAAACAGTTGCCCACCTGTCTAAAAACACAATGTATTAGAGCATCTTTGGTGTTTCCATGGTTTCTACAAAATAAAACGGGAAATCGAGGGCAACGATGTCATTGATAGGCAATGCACAGACACGTAACATTGCTCTTGTGGTTTTTCATCCAAAAAAAACTTACATAGTGTGCCTTTAAATATACATGCATGTGTGTGTGTATTTATATATATATACAAAATATATAATTCTAATTAATATTCAATTATAATTAATTAATATAATTATATTTAATATAATTATACACAGTGCACCCACATATATTATGTAAATACAAACTTTTATTTTGGATGCGATTAATCGCAATTAATTGTTTGACAGCCCTACCATACGGCTCACGGGGTTTAATAAATGATTTCTGAAGCAAAGTGATGCGTTTTTGTAAGAAAAACATCCATATTTATAACTTTATAAAGTATAATCACTGGCTTCCGGTAACGTCCGTATTTCCACAAGTATTTCCATGCCTGAGACACTGATTTTCACATAAAACGAATTTCGGCAAGTTGTACAGTATCTTTCGACATACCTTCTGATGTTCATTCATTTTTATATCTTGCTAGTAAAGAGGAAGAGATGATCGGTTGACTTGCGCTTCACGCAGTCGCTTCGCTTGAACTTAAACGGCAACAGCAAACGGTCACGCCCCGTTAAAGACGCCAAAACGGCATTTACTGTTTACAATTTGTAGTTAAATTGTCAACATTTGAAAGCTGATACTTAGCATATTGCGCTTTATTGAATACGAGGCTTGCTACAAACAGTTTAGCGAAGTTTTGTTCCCACAACTCAAAAAAGCATAGACTAAACGATCGATTCTTAGGATTTAAGAATCGATTCAAATCGAGTTGATTCAATTCAAATTTTCATGTTGACTTTAATCACTTTACAGACAATTCAATTTTTCACACTACATACTCAAATTCCCAGCTGACTGCAAAATAACGTCACCTTGATAATGTTATTATTATCTGGGTAAATCTCGAGCCCATCAACAAAATGTCCTGGGAATATTTCACTCCAAAATCAAAAGAAAATATCTCAATTTCGCTTTAAACAAAAAGTACCAGCTTAATTTTTATTGATATTTCTTTCAATTCATTATTCACACTAGTACAAGCTCAATTTCCCATCTGCCTGGAACAGTGTATTGCCCTCAGCTTACCCTCAAACCAGCTGATTTTTTTCATGACGTCTTCATTTGAGGGTTAGTGTCAAATGAATCACCATGCTGTAAACACACACACACATGCAACACACACAACTACCTGTGAGAACCTCTTCTGCATTTCCTCAAAAATACTCTGCCTGCAACTCCAAAAAATACCCTGATGACAGAACAACAACAACAACAGTGTTCAAGAGAAGCCAAAACAGCCTCGGGCGCAAGGCCGAGCATCACGATACGAGCGGCACTGATGTATGATATCTGTTAAAGGTCAAAACACAGGGGAACGATGGAGATCTAGAGGAGGAAATGTGAAGATCCCACTGTAAAAGACACATAGATGTCAACACGAGCAGGGGCATTATCAGATTAGAGGGTATTTTTATCAGGGATAATATCGTTAGGTGCTGACATGAAACAGGTTGGCCTGTATTCATTATGACAAGGTGCTCAGGCCTACAAGATCTTCATCCCAGTGAAGAAAAGGCTTTTCATTGAAGTACAGATAGACCATGTAAATTAAATATTTAAGATATAGTCAATTTTTTCTTGTCGATAATATAAGATTTTTAACCAATATCACAAAAATATTTCCCATGCAAATGTGTTTTGAAATCATATTACAGGTTCTGAAATAATAAACTTGCGGTCGCCAAGTTTTGTTTTGAGTTTTTTTTTTAATTCAATCCTATGGAAGTTCATGCACGCGCAGTCATTTGTGAGATAGCCAGCGGATCAGAAAAAGCGCCCAGCAGCCGAGATAGTCAAAAGGTTACGCAGTTCTTGTATCATTATATCGGATCTGTGCATTAGCTCTTAAAGAGACAGCAGCTTAATATTCCTGGTGCCAAAAAAATCGTCATTTTGCGGCCCTCACTCATCCCGCTCGCCACAGTAAACATAATGAATGGCGACTGTAGAACGCAAAAGCCGAATCCCGGATATTTTGGGCGATCTCGAAACTTTTTCGGGCAGACTCATCTCGGAGACTCACTAGTAGCCTAGACTTGTTGTTTAACTACTGCACTCTGTTACCGGTAGGCGTGGCCTCCTAGGGCAGCGAAGCAAGTGCATTCTGGTAGTTGTTGTCTTTCATCCACATGAGCCAAAAATACATTTTCTGGCTTTTCTCAGTCTAGAAAGCTCCAAATTTAAAAATGATTTCACATTTCTTCTACATAAATGACCCATTTTAAATGCTTCTATCGCAACATATATCGTAGAAAACAAAAACATCACAGTTTTTTCCAATATCATGTAGCCCTAACATGTACACTGCTAGACGCTAAGCGGCCAGGCTGATCAACATTCCCAGGCGTAGGTTCCCAGATTAGATGCCATCATACTTTTATTCAGCAAGCATAACTCTGTTCATGGTCTAGTCCCATGGGGGTGTGATAAAAACGATGAGCTCGTGGTGTGATGCGGGTGACATTAATACCTGGACTGAACAAACCTTCACACCTACCACACAGACAGATGCCAGCTGATAGAGAGAGAGAGAGAGAGAGAGAGAGAGAGAGGTTCTCAGATCTTGCTTAGCATTTCCAGACCCTTTGAACACTATCAGAGTGGTTGAATCAAAGGCCCAAGCAAACTTCTGATTGTTATTCAGGGAAATTCTACACATTGTTTGTAAGGTTTACTTTATAGAGAGAGTCACCCAGCCTGGTTGTAGTCTACATTTAGGCGTGTCAACGAATCAAAATGAACAAATCTTTTCCCGAGTCAATTCGTTCATTTCGTTCATTGAATGAACCAAATGACATGAAAAAAGAATCGTTCATTTTGATGAACGAGTTCCAACAGGATAGTCACGAACGCGCATCACAGAACAGAACACCCTTCATAATAGGGGCTCCGCATTGGCTGATTTTGACCGGAAAGACACTACACTTCAAAAGCTATTGTGAAACTTTACAAGCTTTATGTTTTTACTTCCTTGAATGCCAAGCATTCCTCCTTTATCTAAAGCTGGTAGATGCTCTTGCTGGAGATTGAGGGATATGTGAAAAGTAGGGGTGGAGCAACTCATTGGTTAAATGTACTTGCATCTAAAAAAAATTCTTTTATGACGCAAAATTAATGTAAACACGGTCCGTTAGATCTTAAACCAATAGGACAAACCACACTTGCAATTTCAAAAGAGAAGAGATGTGTGCATTAGTGTGAATGCAGCTTATCGTATATAAACTATGGGGGAAAATCACTCCAGCTCTTGAATTAAAAACCTTCAGACAGCCTATTTAAATACTGAAAGCACTCTTTGTTTATTGCTTGTATTTATTTTATTTACTAGTTTTTATATTTTGAAGCTATATTAGTTTATATAGCCTATTTAAAATTCTTAACATGTAATTGGTTTAATTAAATGTTTTTTTATATACATTTTAATAAAATGAAATGTTTTTTTTTTCTTTTTCGTTTTCAATACTTCATTGTTTTGCAAATATACGTGGGATGGATTTGACTCCATAGTTGTGTGCTTCAACTCTGCATTGTGCTTACACAGCTTCACACGGTAAAAAAAAAAAACTTTTTTTAAATATATGTTTTTACACATGTAATTAAATACATATTTTAAGTGTTATTAAGATGAATTAATAAGAAAAAAAAGTAGATCGGATCATGAGCTGCCTAAAGATTCCCATCCCTACTGTACAATGATTCATTGCTTGTCTTTGTCGACTAATACAGAAGGTAAAGAACTTAAAGAGCAATCGCAATATTGGTAAAAAAAACAAAAAAAAAACGCAATTACATTATTTTCCGTTACCGTTCAGCCCTAGTTAGGACTCTATTCTCATTCAAATTTACCAATTTGTAGATCATTATATGGCACTTCATTACCATTGTAAAAAGTATAGTTTCTACGGTTTTGGTTTCATGAAGTCTAAACACATTTAGTATAGCCAAATCCACAACATTCTGCTACAGCTTAATAACAAAAAATACTGCAATATTTCATTACTCCTATTAATAATACTGTATAATAAAATTTGATTTGAATATCACACAATAACAGTTACAGTTAGTGTAATCCATTGTAAATGTTGGTGATTTGTGGATTGAAAAGCCTTCTAACTGGATCAATTTCTCCCGTTTCCCACATCAGTGTGTTTGAGAATGTTGTTTCATCTGGCTTAAACTAGTTTAAATATCCTAGACCTTGAGGTTTGTATCAGAGAACAAGAAGTGCTGCTTCACAGAGTAGCACTGTTTCAGTTTCTCATACGCAACAGAAAAGGAATCGCATATCAGGTAAATTAGTAGTGACACTGAAGATTAAAATATAGCTATAACTTTTAATGCTGACTAATCAATGATTTCCAGCAGGTGTTGTCATCAAAGCAACCATAACTCAGAGAAAGAGTGTGGGAGTGTCGCGCATCCCGCTATAAAACAGACAGATTCATGCGGTAATTGGAGCTGAGCCAGTGAAGGTCATGTTAATCCTGCAGACCAATTTATACGATCAAATAGGATCAAACTGACTCATTCATTTCAGGCTTAAGTCCAACGGCTATTTTCTTGGTATGTTCCTGCTCTAAATTTAGTCTGAAGACCTGATGCACTGGATTTCTAAACAGTGAATTTAATCACCAACAATGACAACCATGTAAACAGCCAAAACAAAGGATCGTATTGGAGTCAAAGTGTTTATATTATCAGACAGTGTCAAAAAAAAGACTAAAAATGCTGTATTCTGCTGCCAGGCCAGTAGTTGGCGATGTTACTTTGTAAAGAAAAACTACTACTATAGACTACTAAAAAGACTATAGTTTACACAGAGACGATAATGGTATCATTTTGAAAAACGTACACTTTGAAACCCATTTTCAAATGTTTGTGTTTTCAGGCCCCCTAAATGATGTTGTTGTATAAATGAACGTCCAAAACACATAAAAAAAATTTTTTGGTTGAAAATGGTGTTATGTAAACGGCCCCCCAAGATATTGGTATCAGCATCAGCCATAAATTCACTCAACAACAAATTACTAACATGTTTTTGTGCTGATATTCTTTGGACTAACATAAATACCATGATACTGCCATTAATTATGTTCATATTTTACTTTTTGAGCCTTCCATATACAATGTCCTTGGTTGAATGATTTTCACTTAAAGGGAAAGTTCAAGTTTGAAATTATTTTTTTATATGTTTTACCTTACCTCAATGGCATCCAAGATGTAGGTGTCTTTGTTTCCACAGTATTTTCAATTTTGATATTTTTAGGTCAAACCGTTCATATCTGTCAGTCATATAATAGAGGTCTATGGTCACCACCTCAAAGAGCATGCAGAGAAGTCCAATTAAACATGATTTAATGACTCGTAAATGTAAGTAGCTACACATTGATGGCCTAAGACACGAAACAAGTGGTTTGTGTGAGAAAACTAAGAGTATTTATATCATTTTTACCTCATGTAACCACAGCCACGTCCAAGTGATCTTAAGCCGCGGGCGCTTCGGTCTGTGCAAGCGCTGAAAAGCGCCGGAAGTGACGTTACTCATTGTTTACACAGAGATTTCTGATGCGTTACCTTTCACTGTAAATATCTAAGCATATTTAGATATACAGGAAATCACAATGGAAGACGAGTCATTAAATCATGTTTAATTTGGACTTCTTCTACATGCTCTTTGAGGTGGACCCCATACACCAGCATTATATGACTGACAGACCAGAAAGTTTGACCTAAAAATATCAAAATACTGTGAAAACAAAGATACATACATCTTGGATGCCCTTGAGCTAAGCTAAAACATATCAAAAATTAATTTCAAAGTGAACTATCCCTTTAAATAATACTTGTTAATATACCTGTATGGACATAATATAACGTCACCTGTATGGACATCCAAACCAAATAGAGTATTGATCAATTAGCATAAAACGAAAAATAAACAGCATAGTTTCAAAACAAATGCTAATAAACTCTTAATTTTTGATAATAATAAAAAACTCGATTCCCATCAATGCAGATTCGATTTGAAACCGTATATTTGATCTGAATAGGTTTTATTTGACAGGTAAATGTGATTGACGGGTGTTGGTATCATACAGTGTTTTAGCAATGAACGTCACCTTAATCAATCTGAATCATGTGCATAAATAAAGTGCTGTGGATTAAATCACCCAGTCTAATCTGAGCGGCTAACATAACTAACTATGGCGCACACTTTAGCACCTCTGAAACTCACTCCAGGCTGTGTCCAGAGTAAACAGTCGGACAGCACACATGACAACAGGTTATCTGGCCTATCAATCACATGAATCACCGGACTCAAGTAGTTATAACGTATTTAATGTGTCGGACGGACTTGTTGACTGATAGTTAGCTGAGCTGTTGCTAACACTCTCCTGCTAGCAGCTGAACTGATCCTGACACGCACTTTCCTGTCTCTCTTTGGCTTCATTTAAACGTGAATCTCTGCCTCATAGTGCGGTTTGTGCAGATTCCTCTGTTGTATTTTGAGGTGGATCATCTCTCACCTCTTTGGGCACAAGCTGCTTTTCTTCGCTGGGCACCATTTCCATCTGATCCTCCAGCCGCGGTCCGCTGTCAACAGGAGCTCTGCGAGTCGCTTCGGGACTCCATTCTGAGCGTGCTAGGCAAAACTAGTCGATATCGAAGAAACAACTTTTAGGATAAATGGCTCGTAATCCAGCTTAATCTGTGTTACTTTTTTACTGCTTAGACTGTAAGCAAAAACAGCAATCAATGGAGGAAAAATGGCCGCCACGCACTTTCGCGAGACTTCACATCAATCTGCGTCACTTCCGACAACACTCTCTCTGTTTGTATTCTACATTATCAAACAGCTGAAAGTGTGAAGTGGAAGTTAGGAAAATCACATTATTGTGAGCTAAAACGAGACCGTGCCTTATATTTATGAAATACAAAGCTTTCCCACACTTTAACCCTTCGATTAAAGTCTGCTTTCGTTATATGACTGAACTTTGCCTTCAATATGACAGTGTGGTTTATTGTGTTTACCTCTTTCCCAACATTTGGTATTTTAGTTTGGACTGGAGGACAGAATTCACGCACAAAATAAGTATTGGAACATTTTAATTAGAAATAATATTAATCTTATGTCGTTAAGTGCTAATAAATTGCATTTTGCAATCTCAAGCTAGCTTTAGACCTGTTAAACGTAGGCTATATCACCATTTTGCTAGATGTAAACAACACTGGTCCAGAAACACTTTCTGTTTCAGTTTGTAACTGTTTTCTTTATTTCACATGTAAAGAAAACATCTTAAATATGTTGTTTAACTTTTTGATTTAGTTTTACATGTTCGGTTGGTTGTATTTTATCCAAGCTTTTGTGTAGCCTAGTGTTAAAAAACTGAAACAGGAAGTGCTTCTGGACCAGTGTTGTTTACATCTTGCAAAATGGTCTATAGCCTACTTTCAAAAAGTGTACACGTCTTGTGTGTGTGTGTGTGTGTGTATATATATATATATATACTGTATATATTACATATATCTATAGTTTTTATTTATTAATTTAGTTTGGGTTTAATTTTACTTCAAGAATACTATAAAACATTGCTTTGGCAACTAGCTGAAATAACAATTAATATATATATATATATATATATATATATATTGAAAATACTGTTAAAGACTTAAATTGGCATTTACATTTTTTGGGACAAGATTTTCCTAAACAAGTTAAATCCTTTAATGTTAATCTGTTTTTACTATTTACATTTCTACTGAATTTTATTTTCCTATAATATTAATCTGAATTCGCAATGTTATGCATTGTTGAAATGTCCTCTCGTAGGCATATTGTAAATTATTTTCAACCTAAATCATGTTAAAATGTTTGACATGGAAACATGTTTTGCTGCCTTGAAAAGCAATCACTGTCAACCACATTAAGTGTTTAGTTCTCAGTGAATAAAGAGGGCACATCATATTACCATTGACTGTTTCATGTTTAATGAGCATCTTCAATGACAGGCTGTCTATATCTTTAACATCCATCGTGTTAAGGCACGTGAGACGCACATCAAGGAATCAGGTATTCACAGATGTATTTCTTCTGGCTGCGACAGACCTCGTCGTGCCACTTCCCCTGAGCTGCCAGCGAGAGAGTAACACAGCTCTCTCTCTTCCCCCCGCTGGGCTCTCTCTTGGACCGGTCCCAGTGGAAGAAGGAGACGGGCAGGCTGTTCACGTCCACATACTGGCCTTCCTTCACTATGTCGGTGATGCCAATCCAGAAATCTTTGGATCCAGACGAGCTGCGCTTGGCGTAGTCTCTGAGTTGGTCGTTTTCGCTCACGTCTCGAGGAATGGCCAGGGTTCCTCCCTGAGCGATGCAGTCCTCGTTGGCCTCATGATAGTGCTTGACCTGCTCAGAAACCAGGTAACACTTCCTGTGGGCCTTAACGCCACGCAGGCAAACTGAAAAGTAGACAAACATTCACTCATGTAAACTACTGCAGATTTAAAGGATTAGTTCACTTTTCAAAAAACTTTTTCTGATAATTTGCTCACCCCCATGTCATCCAAGATGTCCACGTTTTTCTTTCTTCAGTCGAAAAGGACATTCCAGGATTTTTCTCCATATAATGGACTTCAGTGGGAACCAAACGGTTAAAGGTCCAAAAGACAGTTTCAGTGCAAACTGTTCAAAGGGCTTTAAACGATTCCAGACGATGAATAAGGGTCTTATCAAGCAAACGATTGCTCATTAAAAAAAAAAAAAAAAATTTTATAAGCTCAAATTCTCGCCTTGCTCTGTTCTGTGATGCACGTTCGTGACTTTCCTGTTCAAACTCCTTCATCAAAATGAACGAATCTTTTTCCGAGTCAATTCGTTCGTTGAATGAACCAAATGACTTGGAAATTGTGATGAACGAGTTCGAACAGGAGAGGCACAAACGTGTGTCACAGAACAGAGCAAAGAGAGCATTTGAGCTTATAAAATGTTTTTTTTTTTACATTTATTTTTATTTTTTTTAAATGAGCGATCGTTTCGCTTGATAAGACCCTTATTCATTGTCTGGAATCGTTTAAAGCCCTTTGAACAGTTTGCAGTTTGTACTGGAAGTGTCTTTTGGACCTTGAAGCATTTGGTTCCCATTGAAGTCCATTATATGGAGAAAAACCCTGGAATATTTTCATCAAAAACCTTCGACTGAAGAAAGAAAGACATGGACATCTTGGATGGCATGGGGGTGAGTAAATTATCAACAAAAGTTTTTTTCAAAAGTGAACTCCTTTAAGTTTGTTTTTACCATGTGCATATTTCCATCATTATTTATGAATCACTGTTTTTATATTATTAGAAAATAATCGGTAACACTTTACAATAAGGTTCATTAGTTAACACAACCTTAGTTAACATGAACTAAGAATGAACAATACTTATTAGGTTGTATTTGTTAACAGTAGTCAATGCACATGAACAGACAATGAACAGCTGTATTTTTATTAACAAACATTAAAAAAAATAATCACCCTCAAGTTGTTTCAAACCTGTATACATTTATTCATTCTGCTGAACACAAAAGAAGATGTTTTGAAGAATGTCGGAAATCAGACAGTTGGACAGTTAGTATTTTTTTCCTATGGAAGTCAATGGGGTCCAACTGTCAGATTACATTCTTCAAAATATCTTTCTTTGTATTCAGCAAAGAAATTCATAGAGATTTGAAACAACTCGAGGGTGAGTAAATGGTGACAGAATTATCATTTTTAAGTGAACTATTCCCCTAAATGTAATTGTTTCTGACACTATTGCTATTTAAAATTAAAAATGATGTATTTTTGTTTAAACAAAATAGCAACCAAGGCATGGAGTCCTATACACACAAGAGCTTTTTAAAGAACAAAAACCTGACAAATGTCTTGAAATACAATGTCTTGAGGCCCGAAATAAATGACGACTTTAATTATTCCTTACTTGGTAGAACGTCTAAAGTGGACTTATGGAAAGTGTAACCAACAAGAGTAGAGACATTTCTGATGTCATATCTCTCGTTTATTAACATGAGCATGCTTGCGGTGTAAAACAGTAGAGCTTTTTAAATGAAATGTTGTGTGTATTACTGTTAACCTGTTTGCAGTGCCTGCATCTCTTTCAGAGAGTTGATTTCCAGCCACAGCTTGTCAATCTGGGTCCTCATGTCATCATCTTCTGAAGCTGTATCTCAACAGAAGAACGGGTTAGAGGACTGCAGTTACTGTTTTTTATAATGAGAATAAACATATATGTAGTAGTAGTGACACAGAAGTTACCTCTCTGTTGAGCTGGAACTGCTTTCTTCGTGCGAGAGGGACGTCCACACCCGTCGTGGAGAACGCTGAAGCAGATCACCAGAAGCAGAAGCCCAGGTCGTGCCATGGTCGTGGACGAGCTGTTTAAATCACTGCGAGAAACATGGACAAGTCTTACCGTTTTCTCCCTTCCACACTCTCACGCTATTGGCTGGACATTGAGTGTTTGTGTGTACCTAAAAGGGAATTCAAATACCTTCAGTGCAGTCACAACAACCCTTCCCCTGTTTCCAGCCATTCAAAAATATTTACTCAGAAAGCACACAGAATATTTGAGGGGATCGTTTTCCCATTCATAACCCAACAAGAAAACTCATTCACTACCATGCAGGTTATGTCATGGATTAAAGTGTCCCTATCGTGCTACTTTAAAGGTTTGTTTTTGGAGTCTCCTAGATTTACATGCATCTAGGGTCAAAGTCAAAAGCATCACTTCACTTCCCACAGAGTCTGAAAACGGTTTGTTCGAAGATTCTCTCTAAGCCCCGCCTTTCCGAGAGTCTACTCTGCTCTGATTGGTCCAGTCTGTTGTGATTGGTCGACTGCTTAGAACACATGTCGGAGATGAAACGCTTGTTTCATAACTCCATTTTAAAGTAACACCAAGTAACTTTTCCTCTGCGGTCGCCCTACAGGTTGAAGGCGGAATTTTCCATTACCGCTGTTGTAAATAATTTAGCCTACCGTAGCCTACCGTAAACACAGCTATGATCGCTTCACCCAACGGTTCTATTTATCACTGCGCAACCATGTGCGCAACACTGCGGTTTTTATGTTGTTTTTATTTGAGCTTTCATGCATTTTACACATTGGAACGTTGTTGCTGTTCACGGTAAAGCCTGGCTCACACTACAGGAGTTTTAAAATCCTAACAGATTTTGAAATCTGGTTGCAGCTCACACTTAAAGAGAATCTTTGCAGATTTTCTTCCCTCAAATCATGCTCACACTACAAGATTTGAAAATCGCGGTGCATCACACACTACACAATGTTATCAAATGACTCACTCAAAGACAGTGCCTTGTCGCCACTTAGTGGTGTAACAATGTACTCGGACTGAGCAGAGACGAGCAATGCCGAGTGGTAAAATATCAGCAGAAAGCCTAAAGTGAGATTTGAGGATCGAAACTAACTGTTATATTATAATGGCATAAAAAGCATATTGTCAGGTTTATGTTCTGTTATTATATTATGTGGACCCTTATTTTGACATTGTATCTTCTGTTTACTCCACTTCAATGCGCTATTTAGTTTCGGTTTTTATTACTGGACTCGTCTTCGTGCCTGCTGACCACAGCACAACACTTATTTATTAAGCAATATAAATAAATGAAGATAATACTGCATATCGCGCTGTTGAGTCACTCAAAATTACAACAGTGGACATTCCTTCACCACAACAGCCTTGTTTCTTATGACTAGACAGTAGGCTATACTGACGTTAATCACAATCTTGCTCATCCCGATAAATATCAAACATGTTTGATATGATCGGAGCGTGCCCGATTTGTGTGAGAGCAGATCGGGAGGTGCAATATTCGATCTGTGAACGCCTCACATTACCAGATAATCTGCGCCGAACATCGGAACCGATCGAGGCAATCAACAAGATTTTTTCTCCGATTCTCGTGAGGGGAAAATCGGGCATAAATCGGCCTAAAACTCCTGTAATGTGAGCCAGCTGCATTATAGGGACTATGTTTTTCTAGCGGAAGGAAGGCTTTTATTTTACTTCATGAAAGTTGCACTAATACATTTTTTTTTTTACTTTAATATTTTTATTGTGTGGTAACCGTTTTATAAAAGCAATGGTACTCGAAGCAAGTACTATATCTTGAACAAGTAACGGCAGAAGGCGGGGTTACTCCGCTTCGCGTCGTGCCTAACAACGCCCTTGCTTAACTTATTCACGATACACTACAGCACAGCCTCTCGAACCTTATTGCTTACATATATTATTATTATTATATTACAACTATGAATTCATTGCTTGACTCCCTTGTGTCGAGGATGTGAATAAGTTGATGTCGGTGGAGTTGCAGACAGAGGGTCTGTTGAATGTTGATCAGGGAAGTCCAGTTCAGAGCTCGGTGTTCTCGGCTAATTTTAGAGCGTGATGCTGTGAGATGAAGGGATTGGAGAGACGACTGCAAAAACACAGAGCAAACAGCCCAAAGGGAATATTTTCACTGTGTCTGAAACCCATGACATGTGCCCTGAAGAGCATTTAAAGGCTCCTTCTCTTTTTAAAAGGAGTAATATTTTGACAGTCAAATTCACGTTTTTATAAACAAAACAAATATAATTTCACGAGAATTGAACCTTTTCGAAGCCTAGATTGGTGTCAATCCTGAGCTCTGATCTGATGGTTGTAAATTATTTTCAGTCAGACAGGAATTTGGTTGAATCCATGACTAATGATTGTAGCCTATTTTCGCTTTTCCTTGTGATGCTTCCAGACTGGAACTCTTAAAGGGATAGTTCACACAAAAATGAAATTTCTGGTAATAATTACTCACCGTCACGCCGATACAACCCCATAAGACCGTCATCTTCAGAACACAAAATAAGATAATTTTGCTTTCTGATCCCCCTTTAGACTGCCAATATCAAGGAGTAAGTAAAGACATTGTTAAAATTGTCCATGTGACTGCAGTGGTTCAACCCTAATGTTGCAAAGTGACGAGAATAATTCTGTGCGCAAAAAAAAAAAAAACACCAAAACAAAAATAACAACTTTACAAAACTATGTTTTCTTTTCCGTGTCAGTCTCTGATACTGTTTTTTACTGTAAAGTGTTATCACATTTCAATCTATTCTTCACACAAACAAAAAATAATAATAAATAACTAATAAAACAAACAAACAAGTTTTCAGACTTAAAATGGTGCACATATGACCACTTTTAAAATCCTGGGTGTTTTTGTTTCCTTTTTGAAGCTTTAAAGCTTTTAAAAAATCATTTTTTGTTGGGAGGTAACTCTTTTTCAGATAAACCTATGGGATTTAATTTTTTTTCTTCAGGCAAATATTTCCATTACCACAGTGGCGGTTAGAAAATCAATGGGGAAGGTCAAACATATTCTTATCATATTCATATTTCAGTTTTTCTGAATAGCAAAACCTTGCAAAGGCCACCAACTGTAATATTTTGAATTGAAAAGAGCAAAGCGAGTCCGTTCATTTCCTCAGTGGCATTTGTGATAGTAACCTCTGGGGTTACGGAGAAAAAACAGTCGAACATGTGTGTGTGTCATGCTTCAGTCAACGCTGACATTATCATTGCTGCAAAAATCAGATTTGCCGTGTCAAATGTTATTTGGTTGATGCACTGAACAGCATTTTAATGGCATAAACACCAAATCGCACTCCATGGGAAATGCTCTTCACAACATTTTATTCAGATTTCATGTGTTTGCAACCTATCACAATCTAACACAAAAGCACGTCTACTGACTAAAACTACACAGCAACATTATACTCGTGTGTCTTGAGCTGAGATCGGCTAACACGTCACAAATGTAGTGCTTCATCTTTAAGGCAAGTTTTTAGACAAATCTCAAATAACTGTAACCCAAAATAATAATAACAGGAAAGATGCTGTCACACACTATACAGTACGTCTGATTTCCATATAATGCACTCAGTCATTAAAGAAACAAGCAAAAAACAACTTCATTTGTTTAGAAAGAGGGTAAATGTGTCATTATCAGTCAGTTTTTCTTGCTTATTGTACAGTAAAACACTATCAGACTGGCTGTTTATGTATATATTCTATATAACGCCAACTAGTTTAATTATTAGAGAAGAGTTGAGTAAAAACACTCATTTGTGGGGGGAAACAGCGAAAACATAACAAAAATATAATACCACATAAAAACACAATCATTTATGAGGTATATGTAGGCCAGAAAATATATTTTTGACATTAAAATGTCTATTCTCCATGAAATACAAAAAGCAAAAGCCTTCTGGTCCTTGGTGCAGATAAGCCACTAAGAATGTATTTCTCATGTTGGTTATTAGTTTGAAGATGATAGCAGACTTTGAATGTTTACTCGTGATTCTTTAAAGGGACAGTTCACCCAAAAACACATTTCTGTCATCATTTACTCACCCACTGTATGGTAAAGAGCAGGTTGAACAATCCTCATACACTGTAAAAAATATTTTCAAGATTTGTTATTATCACAACATATTTTCTTTTGTCAAATCAACTTTATAATAATTTATTTAGTTGAGATAACTTATTATTTTGAGTTTCTGATGGTTAAATTAATCTACTTCATTGTATTAACTCACTTTTTCCAGTTCAATCAACTCAAAATTTTAAGGCAACCCAGGTTACTTACTTTTTTAAGTTAAACCAACAATATTTTTTTTACAATGTAGTAATCACAACATTTTTTCTTTTGTCAAATCAACTTAAATAATTTAATTAGTTCAGATAACATATAATTTTGAGTTTCTGATGGTTAAATTAATCTCCTTCATTGCATTAACTCACTTTTTCCAGTTCAATCAACTTAAAATTTTAAGGCAACCAAAAATTACTTACTTTTTTAAGCTAAACCAACAATATTTTTTTACAGTATAGGAGAAAGCAGGTCATATGGGTCTGGTGAGTAAATGATGAGTTTGAGGTAAACTTTCTTCAAGGAAAATGTGTAATACTGATTATGGCAACTCATTTAAATGTCTTTTTAAAGGCTTAAATAATATGTTCGGATGTGATCTGAGATGAACAAAAGGTAACACAGATGCCTGTGCAGAACTCTACACACGCTCGCTCACTCACAGACTCACACACACGCACAAAGCACTTCAAGTTCAACCAGTGTCCAAAATGAACTTGCCACACCTAACAATGGCATGTGAATTAAGACAATGTTTGGCTTTAATTTAATAAAAGAAATAGAAATAACGTTTGTCCATATGACAGTTGTTTGTCTTTCCTTGTGTTCACTGTTACTCATATGTGAATCATATTTGAGCCATATTCTGAAAAATTTCACCCCTCGGAAAAACATACAATATACAATTTTCCCCCTATTTTTAGCGTTTTTTAATTAAGGTGAGGTAAAGGAACAGTGCAAGTTTGCACGTCTTGACTTTTACACTACTTTATCCCTAAAATCAGAGGGAACTGGTGAATAGCACTGATGTAGAAGCTCCTAACCCTGGTTTTAAGCCTAAACTTGACAAAAACTATAAACTTGTTCCTCAAATCTGAATGGTTGATTGTAATATTGATCCAGGAACATGTGAAATCAGGATCTAGTTTACAGCATTAGTGGCATAACATTGATTAGAACAAACATTCATTTCTACTCGTCCCTCCTTTTCATTACAAAAAAAACACAATCTGGGTCACAGTGAGACCAGCCCGATCTCATGAAAGTTCGTATCTATGCCACGAATGTCATTTCTCGTGGCATTTATACGCCAAAAACACTTTTTTGCGTATAATACGCACAAACTCCCCACCCCCTCCCCCCTAAACCTAACCCAGGGGTTTTTAGTGCGTACCATATACATGAAAAAAACACTTTTGGCGTATAAATGCCACGAGAAATGACACTCGTGGTATAGATACGCATCTTCATGAGACTGTGTTGGTGAGACTCGTAATGGATGTGAAACGGGGCAAATCTGTAAACGTAAAACATATAACCCTACGATAACTATAAATATGTAAACAGCTTCATAGCTGGAATATTACAATAGTGTAAGTTAGGGATGCACGACATATCGGCCACCATATCGGTATCGGCCGATATTTGCTCATTTTTATGTTATCGTTATCGGCCCCATAATAAAATTTGGCTGATATATTGAAGCTGATAAATAATGAATTATTTCCTTCAACACTTGAGATGTTCAACATGATTGATCTTGAAATATGATTTGAATCAAAAAGGAAAATATAGTTAAATGTGCTGTCACATCGGCTACATGAAATTATAATGAGAACATTATAATTGTGTTAGGGAACGGATTTTAATTGTGAGATTTTTGTTTTTGCAATCAGGCTTTCAAAAATTATATAAAAATTAGATTTACATTTATCAGCTGATATATCGGTTATCGGCTTTCAAATATAAAGTATTATCGTTATCGGTATCGGCCAAAATGTTCATATCGGTACAAATTATAAGCTTTAAATTTCTCTTTTTAAATTCTAAAAACTGGCCCTATGTCCTCTATTTATTATTATTTATCATATTTAACATTATGGTCCACAAAGCTTAAAGGGACAGTTCACACAAAAATTACAATTCTGTTATCATTTGATTTCCTCCTTTCCAAACCTGTATGACAAAAAAAGAAGATATTTTGAGAAGTTTTTTTTTTTGTCCGTACAATGGAAGTAATTGCTTGCTAACATTCTTCAAAAAAAGACAAAAATAACAGGATCAACTGTAGAAAAAAAGTGCAACACACACTGTAAACCGACTTTATTTTTCTGCCAGCTTCAAGGCTTTTATCAGACATCCATTCCAACATTCTTCAAAAAATATATTCTTTTGTGTCAGAAAGAATGTCACGGAGGTTTGGAAGGACACGAGGACGAGTAAATGATGAGAGAACTGACTTTTTAGGGGTATTCATCCCTTTCATTTGTAATGATATATTCTTTTATTGTGAGCAACGTTCCTTAAAGGAACGGTTCACTTAAAAATGTAACTTCTGTCATCATTTACGCACCCTCAAGTTGTTTCAAACCTGTATGAAATTATTTCTTCTGTCGAACACAAAATAATATTTATATCAATCTGACATATTTTAAAGAATGTCAGAAACCAGACAGTTGGACCCCATTGAATTTCATTGTGTTTTATTGAAGTCAATGGGGTCCAACTGTCTGGTTTCTGACATTCTTCAAATTATGTCAGATTTAAATATTATTTTGTGTTCAACAGAAAAAAGAATTTCATACCGATTTGAAACAACTTGACAGTTGACAGTTGGACCTCATTGACATTCATTGTGTTTTATTGAAGTCAATGGGGTCCAACTGTCTGGTTTCTGACATTCTTCAAATTATGTCAGATTTAAATATTATTTTGTGTTCAACAGAAAAAAGAATTTCATACCGATTTGAAACAACTTGACAGTTGACAGTTGGACCTCATTGACATTCATTGTGTTCTTATTGAAATCAATGGGGTCAAACTTTCTGGTTTCTGACATTCTTCAAATTATATCAGATATAAATATTATTTTGTGTTCAACAGAAGAAAGAATTTCATACCGATTTGAAACAACTTGACAGTTGACAGTTGGACCTCATTGACATTCATTGTGTTTTATTGAAGTCAATGGGGTCCAACTGTCTGGTTTCTGACATTCTTCAAATTATGTCAGATTTAAATATTATTTTGTGTTCAACAGAAAAAAGAATTTCATACCGATTTGAAACAACTTGACAGTTGACAGTTGGACCTCATTGACATTCATTGTGTTCTTATTGAAATCAATGGGGTCCAACTTTCTGGTTTCTGACATTCTTCAAATTATGTCAGATTTAAATATTATTTTGTGTTCAACAGAAGAAAGAATTTCATACCGATTTGAAACAACTTGACAGTTGACAGTTGGACCCCATTGACTTTCATTGTGTTCTTATTGAAATCAATGGGGTCCAACTTTCTGGTTTCTGACATTCTTCAAATTATGTCAGATATAAATATTATTTTGTGTTCAACAGAAGAAAGAATTTCATACCGATTTGAAACAAGTTGACAGTTGGACCCCATTGACTTTCATTGTGTTCTTATTGAAATCAATGGGGTCCAACTTTCTGGTTTCTGACTTTCTTAAAATTATGTCAGATATAAATATTATTTTGTGTTCAACAGAAGAAAGAATTTCATACAGGTTTGAAACAACTTGACAGTTGGACCCCATTGACTTTCATTGTGTTCTTATTGAAGTCAATGGGGTCCAACTATTTAGTTTCTGACATTCTTCAAATTATGTCAGATATAAATATTATTTTGTGTTCAACAGAAGAAAGAATTTCATACCGATTTGAAACAAGTTGACAGTTGGACCCCATTGACTTTCATTGTGTTCTTATTGAAATCAATGGGGTCCAACTTTCTGGTTTCTGACATTCTTCAAATTATGTCAGATATAAATATTATTTTGTGTTCAACAGAAGAAAGAATTTCATACCGATTTGAAACAAGTTGACAGTTGGACCCCATTGACTATCATTGTGTTCTTATTGAAGTCAATGGGGTCCAACTTTCTGGTTTCTGACTTTCTTAAAATTATGTCAGATATAAATATTATTTTGTGTTCAACAGAAGAAAGAATTTCATACAGGTTTGAAACAACTTGACAGTTGGACCCCATTGACTTTCATTGTGTTCTTATTGAAGTCAATGGGGTCCAACTATTTAGTTTCTGACATTCTTCAAAATATGTCAGATATAAATATCATTTTGTGTTCAACAGAAGAAAGAAATTCATACCGGTTTGAAACAACTTGACAGCTGACAGTTGGACCCCATTGACTTTCATTGTGTTCTTATTGAAGTCAATGGGGTCCAACTGTCTGGTTTCTGACATTCTTCAAAATATGTCAGATATAAATATCATTTTGTGTTCAACAGAAGAAAGAAATTCATACCGGTTTGAAACAACTTGACAGCTGACAGTTGGACCCCATTGACTTTCATTGTGTTCTTATTGAAGTCAATGGGGTCCAACTGTCTGGTTACCGACATTCTTCGACAAAATCTTCCTTTGTGTTCAACAGAAGACGGAAATTCATACAGGTTTGAAACAACTTGCAGGCGAGTAAATGATGACAAAAGATACATTTTAAAGTGAACTATTCCTTTAATAAACACTTGATGGTAAATTGCCCACTGAGGTAAAAGTCATAAGAAGACACTTGAAGATTTAAAGTCACGTAATATCAGTGAGAGTCATACTATCAATCCTACAACTGTTTTAAACTGCAGTTCCTTACCGGCAACTGCTTCATTTTATTTACTTGCCAAAAGTGTTAATTCTGGACTTCCAATCCGCTGATAGACGGGGACAAATAAAACATCCGAAAAGGCATTCAAGAAGAGAAACGGTTTGGCCTGAAACACTGAAACAATTCAACACTGCATTAAGTAACATTTAACAACACAATTAGTGTTTTGGGGTATTTCGGACCGCATTGTCCAAAAGATACAGACAAACAACAGAGCAAACACATGACACAGACATACGTTTCACAACGGCACGGGGTCAGAGAGCTGAGCTCAGGTTCAGGACAGTCTCGGGTCATGTCGGGGTTCACTGAATGAAGGGCATTCGCTCCTTGTTGTCATTGTCTCCCTCTTGTTCCTCTTCCTCCTCTCCCGCTTCACTGGTCTCTGTGCTATCATTGGCCATCTGAAAGAGAAATGGGAAATCATTGTGTTTTCACACAGGCTGACCGACTGAAGGTCCAGATGTCAAAATTCTGGTGGAAGTGTGACCTCTGACCTGTAGGAGTACCGTAAGGACCGTTACATAGTCAGCAAATCGGTATGCATACACGTTCGCAAGGCTACGCATCGCTACGCTATGCTTTGACCGCCATAATCCGTCTATGTGTAGCCAAATGTGTCGTAGTTTTTGCTACGCGATGCACGCAATACTACGCGTTGTCGGTGGGGGGCGACATTGCAAATATTGTACATTAATTCAAGTATATTCAACCCGATCTCAAGGGAATTCGTACGAATTTTACGAGGTGGCTAATTCGTAACAAATCATACGACCTCACTCGTACGATTTTTGCTAAATCGTACATATTTTTCGAATTGGCCGATTCGTATGAATTCGTACGAATGACCTACCCCAGACCCCGCCCCTAAACCCAACCATCACGTGGGTTTAGACAAATCTAACGAGGTCGTATGAATTAGTACGAATTAGTCACTTTTTAATCACTCGTACGAATTCTTACGAATTGGTCATGAGATAGGGTAGGTATATTATGTTTACAGAAGAAGGTTTGAATACAATGGCGGGCGAAGAGGACAAATTGTGCGAGCTTATACGTATACATCCGCATTTACATGACAGTTCATCGCAATTACACTCCAATAAAATAGCGTTGAAAAAGAGGTTGCAGCCGCGATGGGAAAAACTGTAGATAATGTGACAACAGTAGAGCCAGACCGATATATCGGCAGACCGAAATATATTAGGCATTTTCCAAACTATCGGTATCGGCAGTCATAATGGCCGATAAATGAATATTTCAAAAAATAACATAAAAACGGACGAAACACGCTTGAACCATGTCATGAGTGTTGGAGTTGTATAGTTTGTCCACCAGAGGGCTCGTTGAGTTGGTCACGACTCACGATACATACATTGCTTGAATAACAATTAAAAGAACATCCCCATCAGTTCTCTTAACTCAAATAAGCATGACAAAATTTGTGACTATCATGTCCAGTTAACAAAAATAAATAAAAAAAATAAATAAAATATCAGCCGATATATCGGAATATCAGATTTTAAAACCCAAAAATATTTCGGTATCGGCCTTTAAAACCGTTTATGGGTCGGGCTCTAGAAAACAGACTGGAAAAGTGCCGGTGACAAATTTACTAGGACGCACAAAAAGTGGAAGAGACGCACAATCCCCATCTCTTTTTCGGTTTAAAGGGCGAACATACCACCGCCTATCTCTGCGCTGCCTTTGTTGCCGCCGATGTAAAATCAGCAATATACACTCCTCTTCAGTTAACATTTTAATCTGAATATCACCTACCCGACTCGATTAATATCACCCAACTCTACTGCCCCCTGTTGCGTGAGCGGTGTTTTGCATTTCACGAATCACTTGTGATGCTTGCGTCCACTGTTGACTATGAAAGGGAGCGCATCGCTCGCGTTGACTATGTAACGGCCCAAAGCTTTGAAACCTCTCGTGGTTAAAACAAACAGGGCTGGTCAACAAACTCAAGCTCAAGCATTTCTCTTTAAAGGAGTAGTTCACTTTTAAAAAAACATTTGCTGATAATTTACTTACCCCCATGTCATCCAAGATGTCCATGTCTTTCTTTCTTCAGGTGAAAAGAAATTAAGGTTTTTGATGAAAACATTCCAGGATTTTCTCCATATAATGGACTTCAATGGGAACCAAACGGTTCAAGGTCCAAAGAGTTTCAGCTTCAAAGGGCTTTAAACGACACCAGACGATGAATAAGGGTCTTATATGATCGGTCATTTCAAAAATAAATAAAAAACTGCAAGTTTTATAACATTCGTGACTCTCCTGTTCGAACTCGTTCGTCGAAATGAACAAATCTTTTTTTCGAGTCATTTCATTTCATCTCAAAAAAAGATTCATTCATTTTGATGAACGAGTTCGAACAGAGCATCACAGAACAGAGCAAGGCGAGCATTTGTGCTTATAAAACGTTATTTTTGAAATGACCGATGGTTTCGCTAGATACGACCCTTATTTATCGTCTGGTGTCGTTTGAAGCTCCACTGAAACTCTGGATCTGTATGGATTACTTTTATGATGGATCATGGAAGTGCTTTTTTTGGCTCCAAAATATCAAGGATATTTTTTTATTTAACTCGGATTGTGTTTGGATGAAGAAAGAAAGTCACATACACCTTGGATGGCTTGAGGGCGAGAAAAATTATGGGATCATTTTCAGTTATGGGTGAACTAATCCTTTAAGTGTCCTGAGCTATGAGCAACAGTTTAGA